>NW_006408949.1:179213-195316 GCF_000296735.1 Chrysochloris asiatica
TTTAGCTCTCTGTAAATGGACATGTTGGACTGACCTGCCAAGTAGGTAGCTCTCTGTGTATGAACATAATGGACTTGTTTGCCATGTAGCTAGCTCTCAGTATATGCACACGTTGGGCACATCTGCCATGTAGCTAGAACCCTGTGCATGGAAATGTTGCACTACTCTGTCATGTAGCTTACTCGCTGTATATAGTTAATTTGGACTCATCTACCTTGTAGCTAGAACTCTGTATATGGAAATGTTGCACTACCCTGCCAGGTATCTACCTCTCTGTATATAGACAAGTTGGATTCATCTGCCTGAAACTAGAACTCTGTATATGGAAATGTTGCACTACCCTGCCCTGTAGCTCGCTCTCTCTATATGGACATTTTGGAATTGGCTGCCATGTTGCTAGCTCTCTGTACATGAACATGTTCGACTGATCTGCCAAGTAGGTAGCTCTCTTGATATGAATATATTGGACGTGTCTGCATTTTAGTTAACTCTCAATATATGGACATGTTGGACTCCTCTGCCTGGTAGCTAGAACTCTGTATATGTTAATGTTGCACTACTCTGACATGTAGCTAGCTCTCTATATATAAACAAGATGGACTCATCTGCCTTGTAGCTAGTACCCTGTATATGCACATTTTGGACTACTCTGTCATGTAGCTAGCTCTCAGTATACGGACATTTTGTACTCGTCTGACATGTAGCTAGAACTCTGTATATGGAAATGTTGCACTACTCTGCAATGTAGCTAGCTCTCAGTATATGGACATTTTGGACTCCTCTGACATGTAGCTAGCTCTCAGTGCATGGATATTTTTAACTACTCAGCCATGTAGCTAGCTTTCAGTATATGGACACGTTGGACACATCTGCCTTGTAGCTAGAACTCTGTATATGGAAATATTGCACTACCCTGCCATGTAGATAGCTCTCTGCAATTAGGCAAGTTGGACTCATCTGATTTGAAACTACAACTCTGTATATGGAAATGGTGCATTACCCTGCCATGAAGCTAGCTCTCTGTATATGGATACTTTGGACGCAAATGCCATGTTGCTAGGTCTCAGTACATGGATATGTTCGACTGATCTGCCTAGTAGTTAGCTCTCTCTATATGAACATATTGGACGTGTCTGCCGAGTAGCTAACTCTCAGTATATGGATATGTTGGACTCATCTGTCAGGTAGCTAATACCCTGTATATGGACTGGATGCCCTAATCTTCCTTATAGCTAACTCTCAGTAAATGAAGATTTTGGACTCATCAGCCATGTAGCTTGAACTCTGTATATGGAAAAGATGCACTAGTCTGACATGTAGCTAGCTCTCTTTATGTACACAAGTTGGATTCATCTGTCATGTAGCTAGTACCCTGTATATGGAAATGATGCACTACTCTGACATGTAGCTAGCTCTCTATATATAGACGAGTTGAACTCATCTGCCTTGTAGCTAGTACACTGTATATGGATATTTTGGACTACTCTGCCGTGTAGCTAGCTATTTGTATATGGATATTTTGGACATATCTGCCATGTAGCTAGAACTCTGTATATGGAAACGTGGCACTACCCTGCCATGTACCTAGCTATCTGTATATGGACATTTTGGACTCGTCTGACATGTAGTTAGCTCTCAGTGCATGGATATTTTTGACTTCTCAGCCATGTAGCTCACTCTCAGTATATGGACACATTGAACTCATCTGCCATGTAGCTAGAACTTTGTATTTGGAAATGTTGCACTATTCTGCCATGTAGCTAGTTCTCTGTATAAGGACATTTTGGACTTGTCTGCCATGTAGCTAGCTCTTAGTACATGGATATGTTGGACTGATCTGCCATGTACTAGCTCTCAGTATATGAACATATTGGACTTGTCTGCCATTTAGCTAGCTCTCTGTATATGGAAATTTTGTACTTGTGTGCCATGCAGCTAGCTCTCTGTACATGGATATATTTGACCGATATGCCAAGTAGGTAGCTCTCTGTATATGAACATATTGGACTTGTCTGCCATGTAGCTAGCTTTCAATATATGGACATGTTGGACTCATCTGCCCTGTAGTTGATAACCTGTATATGGACATTTTGGACTACTCTGCCATATATATAGCTCTCAGTATATGGAAAAGTTGGACTCATCTGCTTTGTAGCTAGAACTTTGTATATGGAAATGTTGCCGTACCCTGCTATGTAGCTAATTATTTGTATATATACATTTTGGATCTTCTGCCAAATAGCAAGCTCTCAGTATATGGACATGTTGAACTCATCTACCATGTAGCTAGTACCCTGTATATGGACAAGATGGACTCAGCTGTCTTGTAGCTAGAACATTGTATATGTGAATGTTGCACTACCCTACCATGTAGCTAGCTTTCTGTATATGGATCATTTAGACTCATCTGCCATGTAGCTAGTACCCTGTATATGTAAATGTTACACTATCCTGCCATGTAGCTAGCTCTCTGTACATGGATACGTTGAACTGATCTGCCAAGTAGGTAGCTCCCTGTATATGAACTTATTTGACTCGTCTGCGATGTATCTAGCTCTCAATATATGGACACGTTGGACTCATCTGACATGTAGCTAGTACCCTGTATATGAACTTATTTGACTTGTCTGCGATGTAGCTAGCTCTCAGTGTATGGACACATTGGACACATCTGCCATGTACCTAGAACTCTGTATATGGAAATGTTGCACTACTCTTCCATATAGACAAGTTGGACTCATCTGCCTTGCAGTTAGAACTCTATATTTGGAAATGTTGCACTACATTGCCATATAGCTAGCTCTCTGTTTATAGGCAAGTTTGAATACTCTGCCTTTTAGTAAGAACTCTGTATATGGATGTGTTCCACTACACTGCCATGTAGATGACTCTCTGTATATGGACATTTTGGAATTGTCTGTCATGTGCTAGTTTTCTGTACATGGATATGTTGGATTCTTCTGCCAAGTATTTATCTCTCTGTATATGAACATATTGGACTTGTCTGCCATGTAGCTAGCTCTCAGTATATGGACACGATGGACACGTCTGCCATGTATCTACAACTCTATATATATTAATGTTGCACTGTGAAGCCATGTAGCTAGCTCTCTGTATATAGACAAGTTGGAGTCATCTGCCAAGTAGCTAGAACTCTGTATATGGAAATGTTGCACAACCCTGCCATGTAGCTAGCTATCTGTATATGGACATTTTGGACTCGTCTGCAATGGAGCTAGCTCTCTGTACAGGAATATGTTACACTGATCTGCGAAGTAGGTAGCTCTCTGTATACGAACATATTGTACTTGTCTGCCATATAACTAGCTCTCAGTATATGGACATGTTGGACTCATCTGACATGTAGCTAGTACCCTGGATAAGGGCATGTCGGACTGCTCTGCCATGTAGCTAGCTCTCAGTGTATAGACAACTTGGACTCATCTGCCTAGTATTTTGCTCTCTGTATATGAACATATTGGACTTGTCTATCATATAGCTAGCTCTCAGTATATGGACATGTAGGTCTCATCTGCCATGTAGCTAGTACCCTGTATATGGGCATGCTGCACTACTCTGCCATGTATATGGACACATTGGACACACCTGCCATGTAGCTAGAACACTGTATAAGGAAATGTTGCACTACCCTGCCATGTAGTTTGATCTTTATATATAGACAAGTTGGACTCACATTCCTTTTAGCTAGAAATCTGTATATGGAAATGTTGCACTACCCTGTCATGTAGCTAGCTCTCTGTATATGGACATTTTTACTCCTCTGCCATGTATCTATCTCTCTGTACGTGGATATGTTAAACTGATCTGACAAGTAGGTATCTCTCTGTTTATGAACATATTGGACTTATCTGCCATATAGCTAGCTCTCAAAATAAGGACATGTTGTACTCATCTGACATATAGCTAGTACACTTTATTTGGACATTTTGGACTGATATGCCATGTAGCTATCTCTCAGTGTATATGCACGTTGGACACATCTACCATGTACCTAGAACTCTGCATATGGAAATTTTGCACTACTCTGCCATGTAGCTAGCTCTCTCTATATATTTAATTTGGAATTATCTGCCTTATAGCTAGAACTCTCTATATGGAAATGTTTCACTACCCTGCCATGTAGCTCACTCCCTGTACATGGATATGTTGGACTGATCTGCCAGATAGGTAGCTCTCTGTATATGAACATATTGTACTTGTCTGCCATGTAGGTGACTCTCAGTATATGGACACGTTGGACACATCTGCCATGTAGCTAGTACCCTGAATATGGACATGTTGGACTACTCTGCCATGTAGCTAGCTCTCAGTATATGGACACATTGGACATCATCTGTCATGTAGCTTGAACTCTGTATATTGAATTGTTGCACTACATTTCCTTGTAGTTAGATCTCTGTATATAGACAAGTTGGACTCATCTGCCTTGTAGCTAGAATTCTGTATGTGGAAATGTTGCACTACCATGCCATGTAGCTAGCTCTCTGTATATGGACATTTTGGACTCGTCTGCCATGTAGCTTGTTCTCAATATATGGACATTTTGGATTCATCTGCCATGTATCTAGTAGCCTCTTTATGGACATGTTAGACTCCTCTGCCATGTAGGTACCTCTCAGTGTATTGACACGTTGGACACATCTGCCATGTACCTAGAACTCTATATATGCGAGATGTTGTACTACTCTGCCATGTAATTAGCTCTCTGTATGTAGACAAGTTGGACTCATCTGACTTGTACCTAGAACTCTGTATATGGAAATGTTGCACTACCCTGCCATGTAGCTAGCTCTCTGTATATGGACATGTTGGATTCATCTGCCATATATCTAGCTATCTGTACATGGATATGTTGGACTGATCTGCCAAGTAGGTAGCTTTCTGTATATGAACATAATTGACTTGTCTGCCATGTAGCTAGCTTTCAGTATATGGACATTTTGGACTTCTCTGTGATGTAGCCAGTATCCTGTATATGAACATGTTGTACTACTCTGCCATGTAGCTAACTCTCAGTATATGGATATGTTGGCCACATCTGCCATGCAGCTAGAACTCTGTATGTGGAAATGTTACACTACCCTGCCATGTAGTTAGATCTCTATATATAGAGAAGTTGGACTCAATTGCCTTGTAGTTAGAAATCTGTATATGGAAATGTTACACTACCCTACCATGTAGCTAGCTCTCTGTATATGGACATTTGTATTCATCTGCCATGTAGCTAGCTCTCTGTACATGGATATGTTGAACTGATCTGCCAAGTAAGTACCTCTCTGTATATGAACATATTGGACTTATCTGCCATATAGCTAAATCTCAAAATATGGACATGTTGGACTCATCTGACATGTAGCTAGTACCCTGTATTTGGACATGTTGGACTGATCTGCCATGTAGCCAGCTCTCAGTGTATGGACACGTTGGACACATCTGCCATGTACCTAGAATTATGCATATGGAAATGTTGCACTACTCTGCCATGTAGCTAGCTCTCTCTATATATATATACAAATTGGAGTCATTTGCCTTGTATCTACAACTCTCTATATGGCAATGTTTCACTACCCTGCCATGTAGCTAGCTCTCTGTATATGGACATTTTGGACTCATCTGCCATGAAGCTAGCTCTCTGTACATGGATACGTTGGACTGAGCTGCCAAGATCGTAGCTCTCTGTATATGAACGTATTGATCTTGTCTGCCTTGTAGGTGACTCTCAGTATATGGATACGTTGGACACATCTGCTATGTAGCTAGTACCCTGAATACGGACATGTTGGACTACTCTGCCATGTAGTTAGCTCTCAGTATATGGACACATTGGACATATCTGCCATGTAGCTAAAACTCTGTATATGGGAATGTTGCACTACCCTGACATGTAGCTTGCTCACTGTGCATGGATATGTTACACTGATCTGCGAAGTTGGTAGCTCTCTGTATATGAACATATTGGACTTGTCTTCCATGTAACTTTCTCTCAATATTTGGACATTTTGGACTCATCTGCCATGTACCTAGTATCCTCTTTATGGACATTTTGGACTGCTGTGCCATGTAGCTACCTTTCAGTGTATGGACACATTGGACACAACTGCCATGTACCTACAACTCAATAAATGGGAGATGTTGTACTACTCTGCCATGTAACTAGTTCTCTGTATATAGACAAGTTGGAGTCATCTGTCTTGTACCTAGAACTCTGTATACGGAAATGTTTCACTACCCTGCCATGTAGTTAGTTCTCCGTATATGGACATGTTGGACTCGTCTGCCATATAACTAGCTATTTGTACATGGATATGTTGGACTGATCTGCCAAGTAGATAGCTCTCTGTATATGAACATATTTGACTTGTCTGCCATATAGCTAGCTCTCAGTATATGGACATGTTGGACTCCTCTGTGTTGTAGCCAGTACCTTGTATATGAACATGTTGTACTACTCTGCCATGTAGCTAACTATCAGTATATGGACTATTTGGACACATCTGCCCTGTAGCTAGAGCTCTGTATATGGAAATTCTGCATAACTCTGCCAAGTACCTAGCTCTTTGTATATAGACAAGTTGGACTAATTTACTGTATAGATAGAACTCTATATAGAAATTTTGCAATAATCTGCCACGTAGGTAGCTTTCTGTATATGGACCTTTTGGACTCGTCTGCCATGTAGCTAGCTCTCTGTACATGGATATTTTGGACTGATCTGCCATGTAGATGGCTCTCAGTATATGGACATGTTGGACACATCTGCCTAATAGGTTGAACTCTGTATATGGAAATGTTGCACTACCATGCCATGTAGCTAGCTCTCTGTATATGGACATTTTTGACTAGTCTGCCAAGTAGATAGTTCTCTATACATGGATATGTTGGAATGATCTGCTAAGTATGTAGCTGTCTGTATATGAACATATTGGACTTGTCATCCATGTAGCTAGCTGTCAGTATATGGACACCTTGGACACATCTGCCATGAAGCTAGAACTCTGTATATGAAAATGTTGCAAAACCCTGCCATGTAGCTAGCTCGCTTTATATGGAGATTTAGGACTTGTCTGCCCTGTAGCTAGCTCACTGTACATGGATACGTTGGACTGATCTGCCAAGTTAGTAGCTACCTGTTTATGAATATACTAGACTTTTCCCATGTAGCTAGCTCTCAGTATATGGAAACGTTGTACACATCTACCATGTAAATAGAACTCTGAATATGGACATATTTGAGTACACGGCCATGTAGCTAGCTCTCTATATAGGCAATTTGGACTCATCTGTCTTGTAGCTAGAGCTCTGTCTATGGAAATGTTGCACTGACTTGCCATATATCTAGCTCTCTGTATATGGACATTTTCGACTCATCTGCCATGTATCTAGCTCTCTGTATATGGATCTGTTGGTCCAATCCACCAAGTAGGTAGCTCTCTGTATATGAACATATTGGACTTGTGTGCCATGTAGCTAACTATCAGTATATGGACACTTTGGACACATCTCCCATGTAGCTAGAACTCTGTATATGGAAATGTTGCTCTACACTGTCATGTAGCTAGCTCTGTGTATATAGACAAGTTGGAATGATCTGCCTTGTAGCTAGAACTCTGTACATGGAAATATTGCACTACCTTGCCATGCAGCTAGCTCTCTGTATATGGACATTTTGGACTAGTCTGCCATGTAGCTAGCTCTCTATACATGAATATGTCGGACTGATCTGCCAAGTAGGTAGCTCTCTGTGTATGAATATATTGGATTTGTCTGCCCTGTAGTTGGCTCTCAGTATATGGACACGTTGGACACCTCTGCCTTGTAGCTACTACCCTGAATATGGACATGTTGGTCTACTCTGCCATGTAACTAGAACTCTGTATATGGAAATGTTACCCTGCGAAGCCATGTAGCTAACTTCCTGTATATAGACCAGTTGAACTCATCTGACTTTCAGCTAGAAAACTGTATATGGAATTGTTGCACTACCTTGCCATGTAGCTAGCTCTCTATATATGGACATTTTTGACTCGTCTGCCATGTAGCTAGGTCTCTGAACATGCATACGTTTGACTGATCTGCCAAGTAGGTAGCTCTCTGTATATGAACATATTGCACTTGTCTGCCATGAAGGTAGCTATCAGTGTATGGACACATTGGACACATTTGCCATGTAGCTAGAGCTCTGTATATGGAAATGTTGCACTACTCTGCCATGTAGCTAGAATTCTGTTTATAAACCAGTTGGACTCCTCTGCCTTGTAGCTATAACATTGTTTATGGAAATGTTGCACTGTGAAGCCATGTAGCTAGCTCTCTGTACATGGATATGTTGGATTGTGAAGCCATGTAGTTAGATCTCTGTTTATAGACAAGTTGGGCTCATCTGCCTCGTAGCTACAACTCTATATATGCAAATGTTGTACTACCATGTCGTGTAGCTAGCTCTCTGTATATAGACATTTGGGACTCGTCTGCCATGTAGCTAGCTCTCTGTACATGAATACGTTGGACTCATCTGCCAAGTAGGTAGCTCTCTGTATATGAACATATTGCACTTGTCTGCCATGTAGCTAGCTCTCAGTATATGGACACGTTGGACACATCTGCCATGTAGCTAGAACTCTTTATACGGAAATGTTGCACTATGAAGCCATGTTGCTAGCTCTCTGTATATAGACAAGTTGGACTCATGTGCCTTGTAGTTAGAACTTTATATATGGAAATGTTGCACTACCCTGTAATGTAGCTAGCTCTCGGTATATGGATATTTTGGACTCATCTGCCATGAAGCTAGTTCTCTGTACAGGGATATGTTGGAATGATCTGCCAAGTAGTTAGCTCTCTGTATATGAACAAATAGGACTTGTCTACCATGAAGGTAGCTCTCAATATATGGACACCTTGTACACATCTGCCATGTAATTAGAACTCTGTATATGGAAATGTTGCACAACCCTGCCATGTAGCTAACTCTCTCTATATGGACATTTTTGACTTGTCTGCCATATCCTAGCTCTCTGTACATGGATATGTTGGACTGATCTGCCAAATATTTAGCTCTCTGTATATGAACATATTGGACTTGTCTGCCATATAGCTCGCTCTCAGTATATGGACACGTTGGATACATCTGACATGTAACTAGAACTCTGTATATGGAATTGTTGCCCTGCGAAGACATATAGCTTGCTCTCTGTATATAGACAAGTTGAACTCATCTGCTTGGTAGATAGAACTCTGTATATGGAAATGTTGCACTACCGTGATATGTAGCTTGCTCTCTGCACATGCATATGTTTGACTGATCTGCCAAGAAGGTAGCTCTCTGTATATGAACATATTGTACTTGTCTGCCATGTAGGTAGCTCTCAGTATATGGACACATTGGACACATCTGCGATGTTGCTAGAAGTCTGTATATAGACAAGTTGGATTCCTCTTCCTTGTAGCTATAACTCTGTATATGGAAATGTTGCACTGCGAAGCCATGTAGCTAGCTCTCTGTACATGCATATGTTGGACTGCTGCCATGTAGTTAGATTTCTGTAAATTGACAAGTTGGGCTCATCTGCATCGTAGCTAGAACTCTGTATGTGGATATGTTACACTACCATGCCAATGTAGCTAGCTCAATGCATATGGACATTTTGGACTCGTCTGCCATGTAGCTAACTCTCTGTACATGGATATGTTGGACTGATCTGCCAAGTAGTTAGTTCTCTGTATATGAACACATAGGACTTGTCTGCCATGTAGGTAGCTCTCAATATATGGACACTTTGTACACATCTGCCATGTACCTATAACTCTGTATATGGAAATGTTGCACTACACTGACATGTAGCTAGATCTCTGTATATGGACAATTTAGACTCGTCTGCCATGTAGCTGGCTCTCTGTTCATGGATATGTTACCCTGATCTGCAATGTTGGTAGCTCTCTGTATATGAAAATATCAGACATGACTGCCTTGTAGCTATCTCTAAATGTATGGACATGTTGGACACATCTGCCATGTAGGTGGTAACCTATATAGGGACAAGTCGGACTGCTCTGCCATGTAGCTAGCTCTTAGTGTATGGACAAGTTGGACACATCTGCCATGTACCTAGAATTCTGTATATAGAAATGTTGTACTACTCTGTCATGTAGTTAAGTCTCTGTATATAGAAAAGTTGGACTCATCAGCCTTGTAATGAGAACTCTGTATATGGAAATATTGCACTACCCTGCCATGTAGCTAGCTCTCTGTATATGGACATTTTGGACTCGTCTGCCATGTAGCTAGCTCTCTGTACATGGAAATGTTACCCTGATCTGCAAAGTAGGTAGGTCTCTCTACATGAACATACAGGAGTTGTCTGCACTGTAGGTGACTCTCAGTATATGGAAACGTTGGACGCATCTGCCATGTAGCTACTACCCTGAATATGGACAAGTTGGACTCCTCTGCCTTGTAGCTATAACTCTGTATATGGAAATGTTGCACTACCTTGCCATGTAGCTACCTCTCAGTATATGGACACATCGGAAACATCTGCCATGTACCTAGAACTCTGTATATGGAACTGTTGTATTACCCTGCCATGTAGCTAGCTCTCTGTACATGGATATGTTGAACTGATCTCTCAAGTAGGTAGCTCTCTGTATATGAACATATTGGACTAGTCTGCGATGTAGGTAGCTCTCAATATATGGACAAGTTGGACTCATCTGACATGTAGCTAGTACTCTCTATATGGACATGTTGGACTGCTCTGGCATGTAGCTAGCTCTCAGTGTATGCACACATTGGACACATCTGCCATGTATCTAGAACTCTGTATATGAAATTGTTGCACTACTCTGCCGTGTAGCTAGCTCTCTCTATATAGATAAGTTGCACAATTCTGCCTTGTAGTTAGAACTCTATAAATGGAAATGTTGCCCTACACTGTCATGTAGCTAGCTCTCTGTATATAGACAAGTTGGAATCATCTGCCAGGTAGTTAGAACTCTGTATATGGAAATGGTGCAATACACTGCCATGTAGCTAACGTACTGTATATGGACATTTTGGAATTGTCTGCCATGTCCTAAGTCTCTGTACATGGATATGTTGTACAGATCTGCCAAGTATTTAGCTTTCTGTATATGAACATATAGGATTTGTCTGCCATGTAGCTTGTTCTATCTATATGGACACGTTGGACAGATCTGCCATGTAGCTAGAACACTCTATATTGAAATGTTTCAGTTCGAAGCTATGTAGCTAGCTCTCTGTATATAGACAAGTTGAACTCATCTTCCTTGTAGCTGCAACTCTGTATGTGTAAATGTTGAACTAAAGTACCATGGAGCTAGCTCTCTGTATATGGACATTTTGGACTCTTCTGCATGTAGCTAGTTCTCTGTATATGCATATGTTTGACTGATCTACCATGTATGTAGCTCTCAGTATATGAACATACTGGACTTGTCTGCCATGTAGCTAGCTCTCAGTATATGGAAAAGTTGGAAACATCTTCAATATTGCTAGAACTCTGTATATGGAAATGTAGGAGTACTCTGAAATGTAGCAAGCTCTCTATATATAGACAAGTTGGACTCATCTGCCTTGTAGCTAGAACTCTGTATATGGAAATGTTGCACTACCCTGCCATGTAGCTAACTCTCTGTATATGGACATTTTGGACTTGTCTGCCATGTAGCTAGCTCTCTGTGCATGGATATGTTGGACTGATATTCCAAGTAGGTAGCTCTCTCTAAATGAACATATAGGACTTGTCTGCCCTGTAGGTGGCTCTCAGTATATGGACACATTGGACACTTATGCCATGTAGCTACTACCCTGAATATGGACTTGTTGTTCTACTCTGACAAGTATGTACCTCTCTGTATATGAACATGTTGGACTTGTCTGCCATGTATCTATCTCTCAGTGTATGGACATGTTGGACACATCTGCCTTGTAGCTAGAAGTCTGTATATGGAAATGTTGCACTGTGAAGCCATGTAGCTAGCTCTCTGTATTTAGACAAGTTGAACTCATCTGCCTTGTAGCTAGAACTCTGTATATGGAAATGTTGCACTACCCTGCCATGTAGATAGCTCTCTGTACATGGATATGTTACTCTTATCTGCGAAGTAGGTAGCTCTCTGTATATGAACATATTAGACTTGTCTGCCATGTAGATAGCTTTGAGTATATGGACATGATGAACTCATCTGCCATGTAGCTAGTACCCTGTATATGGACATGTCGGACTGCTCTGTCATGTAGCTAGCTCTCAGTGTATGGACACGTTGGACACATCTGCCATATACCTAGAACTCTGTATATGGAAATGTTGCACTACTCTGTCATGTAGTTATCTCTCTGTATATAGACAAGTTGGATTCATCTGACTTATACATAGAGCTCTGTATGTTGAAAGGTTTCACTACCCTGCCATGTAGTTAGCTCTCGGTATAGGGACACTTTGGACTCGTCTGCCATATAGGTAGCTCTCTGTACATGGATATGTTGGACTGATCTGCCAAGTAGTTAGCTCTCTGTATATGGACAGTTTGGACTCCTCTGCAAGTAGCTAGCTCTCTGTACATGGATATGTTGGAATTATGTGCTAAGTAGGTAGCTCTCTCTATATGAACATATAGGACTTGTCTGCCCTGTAGGTGACTCTCAGTATATGGACACGTTGGACACATCTCCCATGTAGCTACTACCCTTAATATGGACATCATGGACTACTCTGTTAAACAGCTAACTCTGAGGATAAGGACACGTTGGAAACATCTGTCATGTAGCTAGAACTCTGTATATGGAAAAGATGCACTACTCTGCCATGTAGCTAGCTCTCAGTATATAGACAAGTTGGACTCCTCTGCCATGTAGCTACTACCCTGAATATGGACATGTTGGACTACTCTACCATGTAGCTAGCTCTCAGTATAAGGACACGTTGGACACATCTGTCATGTAGCTCAAACTCTGAATATGGAATTGTTGCACTACTGAGATATGTAGCTAGCTCTCTGTATATACACAAGTTGGACTCCTCTGCCTTGTAGCTATAACTCTGTATATGGAAATGTTGCTCTACCTTGCCATGTAACTAGTTCTTAGTATATGGACATGATGGAAACATCTACCATGTACCTAGAACTCTGTATTTGGAAATATAACACTACCCTGCCATGTAGCTACCTCTCTGTATATGTACATTTTGGCCACGTCTGTCATGAAGCTAGCTCTCTGTACATGGTTATGTTGAACTGATCTGTCAAGTAGGTATCTCTCTGTTTATGAGCATATTAGACTTGTCTGCGATGTAGCTAGCTTTCAATATATGGACATGTTGGACCCATCTGACATGTACCTAGTACCCTTTATATGGACATGTTGGACTACCCTGCCATGTAGTGTATGGAATCATTGGGCACATGTGACACAAACTTAGAATCCTCTATATGAAAATGTTGCACTACTCTGCCATGTAGCTAGCTCTCTATATATAGACAAGTTGGATTCATATGCCTTGTAGTTAGAACTCTATATATGGAAATGTTGCACTACACTGCCATGTAGCTAGCTCTCTGAATTGGGACACTTTGGACTCGTCTGCCTTGTAGCTAGCTCTCTGTACATGGATATGTTGCACTACACGGCCATGTAGCTAAATCTCTGTGTATGGAAACTTTGGACTTGTTTGCCATGTCCTAGCTCTCTGTACATGGATATGTTGGACTGATCTCTAAGTATTTAACTCTCTGTATATGAACATATTGGACTTATGTGCCATGAAGGTAGCTCTCAATATATAGACACCTTGTACACATCTGCCATGTAGCTAGAACTCTGTATATGGAAATGTTGCACTACCCTGCCATGTAGCTACCTCTCTATATATGGGCATTTGGACTCATCTGCCATGTAGGTCGCTCTCTGTAGATGGATATGTTACACTGATCTGCGCAGTTGGTAGCTCTCTGTATATGAACATATTGGACTTGTGTGCATGTCACTAACTCTCAGTATATGGCCATGATGGACTCATCTGTCATGTAGATAGTACTCTGTATATGGAAGTGTTGCCCTACTCTCCCATGTAGCCAGCTCTCTATATATAGACAAGTTGGACTCATCTGCCTTGTAGTTAGAACTTTGTATATGGAAATGTTGCACTACCTTGACATGTAGCTAGCTCTCTGTATATGGACATTTTGGACTCGTATTCCATGTAGCTAGCTCACTATACATGGATATGTTGGACTGATCTGACAAGTAGGTACCTCTCTATATATGAACATATTGGACTTGTCTGCCATATAGCTGGCTCTCAGTATATGGACACGTTGGACACATATGACATGTAGCTAGGACTCTGTATATGGAAGTGTTGCACTACTCTGCCATGTAGCTAGCTCTCTGTATATGGACATTTTTGACTCGTCTGCCAACTAGCTAGCTCTCTGTACATGGATATGTTGCTCTGATCTGCTAATTAGGTAACTCTCTGTATATGAACATATTGTTCTTGTCTGCCTTGTAGGTGGTTCTCAGTATATGGACATGTTGGACACATATGCCATGTTGCTACTACCCTGAATGTGGACATGTTGGACTACTCTGCCATGTAGCTAGCTCTCAGTATATGGACACCTTGAACAAATCTGACATGTAGCTTGAGCCCTGTATATGGAAATATTGCACTACCCTGTCATGAAGTTAGATCTCTATATATAGACGAGTTGGACTGATCTGCCTTGTAGCTAGAAATTTGTATATGGAAATGTTACACTACCCTGCCATGTAGATATCTCTCTGTATATGGATATTTTGGACTTGAGTGCCATGTAGCTAGCTCTCTGTACATAGATATGTTGAATTGATCTGCCAAGTAGGTAGCTCTCTTTATAGGAACATATTGGACTTGTCTACTATGTAGCTAGCTCTCAATATATGGACATGTTGGACTCATCTGACATGTAGTTAGTATGCTATATATGGACATGTTGAACTGCTCTGCCATGTAGCTACATCTCTGTACATGGACATTTTGAACTGATCTGCCATGTAGCTTGAACTCTGTATATGGAAATGATGTACTACTCTGCCATGTAGGTAGCTCTCTATATATAGACAATTTGTACTCATCTGCCTTGTAGCTAAAACTCTGTGTATGGAAATGTTGCACTACCCTGTCATGTAGCTATCTCTCTGTATATGGACATTTTGGACTTGTTTGCCATGTAGCTAGCTCTCTCTCCATGGATATGTTGGACTGATCTAACAAGTTGGTAGCACTCTGTAGATGAACATAAAGGACTTGTCTGCCCTGTAGGTGCTCTCAGTATATGGATACGTTGGACACATCTCCCATGTAGCTTCTACCCTTAATATGGACATCATGGACTACTCTGT
Source organism: Chrysochloris asiatica (assembly GCF_000296735.1). Classification (NCBI taxonomy): domain Eukaryota; kingdom Metazoa; phylum Chordata; class Mammalia; order Afrosoricida; family Chrysochloridae; genus Chrysochloris; species Chrysochloris asiatica. Next base: position 194,638 of record NW_006408949.1, read on the forward strand.
TAAGCAGCTAACTCTGAGGATAAGGACACGTTGGAAACATCTGTCATGTAGCTAGAACTCTGTATATGGAAAAGATGCACTACTCTGCCATGTAGCTAGCTTTCAGTATATAGACAAGTTGGACTCCTCTGTCTTGTAGCTATAACTCTGTATATGGAAATGTTGCACTACCCTGCCCTGTAGATAGCTCTCTGTATATGGACACTTTGTACTTATCTGCCATGTAGCTAGCTCTCTGTACATGGATATGTTGGACAGATCTGCCAAGTAGGTAACTCTCTGAATATGAACATATTGGACTTATGTGACATGTAATTAGTTCTCAGTATATGGAAACATTGCACACATCTGCCATGTTGCTAGAAATCTGAATATGGACATGTTGGAGTACTCTGCCATGTAGCTAGCTTTCTGTATATAGACAAATTGGACTCATCTGCCTTGTAGCTAGAACTCTGTATATGGAAATGTTGCACTACCCTGCCATGTAGCTAGCTCTCTTTATATGGAAATTTTGGACTCGTATGAAGTGTAGCTATCTCTCTGTAAATGGATTTGTTTGACTGATCTGCCACGTAGGTAGCTATCTGTTTATGAACATACTGGACATTTCTGTCTTGTAGATACCTCTCTGTATATGGATATGTTGGACTCATCTGCCATGTAGCTAGTTCCCTGT
>NW_006408949.1:196235-201739 GCF_000296735.1 Chrysochloris asiatica
ACACATCTGCCATGTAGCTAGAAATGTTAATATGGACATGTTGGAGTACTCTGCCATGTAACTAGATCTCTGTGAATAGACAAGGTCGACTCATCTGCCTTGTAGGTAGAAATCTGTAAATGGAAATGTTGCACTATCCTGCCATGTAGCTAGCTCTCTGTATATGGACATTTTGGACTAATCTACCATGTAGCTAGCTCTCTGTACATGGATATGTTGGACTGATCTGCCAAGAAGGTAGCTCTGTATATGAACATATTGGACTTGTCAGCCATATAACTAGTTCTCAGTATATGGACAAGTTGGATATATTTGCCATGTAAATAGAACTCTGTATATGGAAGTGTTGCACTACTCTTCCATATAGCTAGGTATGTGTATATAGACAAGAATGACTCATCTACCTTGTAACTAGAACTCTCTACATGGAAATGTTGCACTACCCTACCATGTAGCTAGCTCTCTGTACATGGATATCTTGGACTGATCTGCCAAGAAGGTAGCTCTCTGTATATAAACATATAAGACTTGTCTGCCATGTAGGAAGCTCTCAATATATGGACACCTTGGACACGTCTGCCACATAGCTAAAACTCTGTATATGGAAATGTTGAACTACCCTGCCAAGTAGCTAGCTCTCTGAACATGGATATGTTACACTGATCTGCAAAATAGGTAGCTCTCTGTATATGAACATATAGGCCTTGTCTGCCATGTAGCTAGCTCTCAATATATGAACATGTTGGAGTTTTCTGCCATGTATTTAGTACCCTGTATATGGACATGTTGGACTGCTCTCCCATGTAGCTAGCACTCAGTATATGGACATGTTGGACACGTCTCCCATGTACCTAGAATCCTGTATAAGGAAATGTTGCACTACTCTGCCATGTAGCCAGCTCTCTGTATATAGACAAGTTGGACTCATCTGCCATATAGCTAGCTCTCTGTACATGGATATGTTGGACTGATCTGTCAAGTAGGTAGCTCTCTGAATATGAACATATTGAACTTGTCAGACATGTAGCTAGTTCTCAGTATATGGAAATGTTGTATATGTCTGCAATGTAGCTAGAACTCTGAATATGGACATGGTGGTGTACTCTGCAATGTAGCTAGGTTTCTGTATATAGACAAATTACACTCATCTGCTTGTAGCTAGAACACTATATATGGAAGTGTTGCACTACCTTGTCATGGAGCTAGCTCTCTTTATATGGAAATTTTGGACTCATATGGTATGTAGCTATCTCTCTGTACGTGGAACTGTTGGTGCTATCTGTTTATGAACATACTGGACGTTTCTGCCTTGTAGATACATCTGTGTATATGGATATGTTGGACTCATCTGCCATGTAGCTAGTTCCCTATATATGGACATGTTGAACTACTCTGCCATGTATTTAGCTCTCAGTATATGAACACGTTGGACACATCTGCCATGTAGCTAGAACTCTGTATATGGAAATGTTGCATTACTCTTCCATGTAGCTAGCTCTCTGCTTATAGACAAGTTGGACTCATCTGTCTTGTAGGTAGAAATCTGCATAAGGAAATGTTACACTACCCTGCCATGTAGCTAGCTCTCTGTATATGGACATTTTGGACACATCTGTCACGTACTTAGCTCTCTGTACATGGATATTTTGTACTCATCTGCCATGTGGCTAGAACTGTGTATAAGAAAATGTTGCACTACCCTGCCATGTAGTTAGCTTTCTGTTTATCAACATATTGGACTTGTCTGCCATGTAGATAGCTCTCTGTGCATGGATATGCTGGACTGATCTGCCAAGCAGGTAGCTCTCTGTATATGAACATACTGGACTTGTATAACATGTAGCTAGCTCTCAGTATATGGACACGTTGGACACATCTACCATATAGCTAGTATGCTTTACATGGACATGTTGGACTACTTTGCCATGTAGCTAGCTCTCTGTATATAGACAAGTTGGACACATCTGTCTTTGAGCTAGAACACTGTACATGGAAATTTATCACTACCATGCCATGTAGCTAGCTCTCTTTATAAGACCATTTTGGACTCGTCTGCAATGTATCTTGCTCTCTGTAAATGGATATGTTGGACTACTCTGCAAAGTAGTTATCTCTCTGTATATGAATATATTGGGCATGTCTGACACGTAGCTAGCGCTCAATATATAGACACGTTGTACTCTTATGCCTTGCAGCTAGAACTCTGTCTATGGATATTTTGCACTACACTGGCATTTAGCTAGCTCTCTGCATATGGACATTTTGGACTCATCTGCCATGTAGCTAGCTCTCTGTACATGGACATTTTGGACACATCTGCCATGTAGCTCGACCCCTTATATGGAAATGTTGCACTACCCTGCCATGTAGTTAGATTTCTGTATATGAACATATTGGACTTGTCTGCCATGTAGCTAGCTATCAGTATATGGACATGTTGGTCTCATCTGCCATGTAGCTAGTACCCTGTGTATGGACATGATGCACTACTCTGCCACGTAGCAAACTCACTATATGGAGACAACTTGGACTCATCTGCCTTGTAGCTAGAACTCTGTCTATGGAAATGTTGCACCACTCTGCCATGTGGCTAGCTCTCTGTATGTGGATATTGTGGACTTGTCTGCGATGTTGCTAGCTCTCTGTACATGTATATTTTGGACTGATTTTCCAAGCAGGTAGTTCTCCGTATATGAACATATGGGTCTTGTATCCCATGTAACAAGCTCTCAGTACATGGACACCTTGGATACACCTGCCATGTAGCTAGTACTCTTTATATAGACATGTTGGACTACTATGCCATGTAGCTAGCTTTCAGTATGTGTACACTTTGGACTTATCTGACATGTAGCTTGAACTCTGTATATTGAAATGATGCAATACTCTGCCATGTAGTTAGCTCTCTGTGTATGGACATTTTGGACTCATCTGACATGTAGCTAGCTCCCTTTACATGGATATTTTGGACTGATCTGCCATATAGGTAGGTCTTCAGTATATGGACATGTTGGACACATCTACCATATAGCTAAATCTCTGTATACGGAAATGTTGCACTACTCTGCCATGTAGCTAGCTCTCTGTATATGGAAAAGTTGGACTCATCTGCATTGTAGCTAGTAACCTGTATATGGACATGTAGGACAACTCTGCTATGTAGCTAGATCAATGTATATAGACTGGATGCACTCACCTGCCTTGTAGCTAGATCTCTGTATATGAAAATGTTGCACTACCCTGCCATGTAGCTAGCTCTGTGTATGGACATTTTGTATTCGCCTGCCATGTAACTAACTCTCTGTACATGGATATGTTCGACTGATCTGCCATATAGGTAGTTCTCTGTGTATGAACATGTTGGTATGCCATGTATGTAGCTTTCAGTATATGCTACATGTTGGACTCATCTGCCATGTAGCTAACTCTCAGTATATAGACATGTTGGAAACATCTACCATGTGGCTAGACCTCTGTATATGGAAATGTTGCACTACCCTGCCCTGTAGTTGGTCTCTGTATATAGACAAGTTACTGTAATCTGCCTTGTAGCTAGAACTCTGTATATCGGAATATTGCATTAACCTGTCATGTTGCTAGCTGTCTGTATATGGACCTTTGGACTCGTATGACATGTAGCTAACTCTCTGTTCATGGATATCTTGGACTTATATGCCAAGTAATAGCTCTCTGTATATGGACATATTGGACTTGTTTGCCATGTAACTAGCTCTCAGTAATATGGACATGTTGGACTCATCTGCCATGTAGTTAGTACCCTGTATATGGACATGTTGTACTACTCTGCCATGTAACTGGATCTCAGTATATGGACACGTTGGACATATCTGCCATGTAGCTAGAACTATGTATATGGAAATGCTGCACAACTCTACCAAGTAGCTAGCTCTTTGTACATAGACAACTTGGACTAATCTGTCATATAGATAGAACTCTGTATATAGAAATGTTGCACTACCCTGCCATGTAGCTAGCTCTCTGTATATGGACGTTTTGGACTCATCTGCCATGTGGTTAGCTCTCTGTACATGGGTATGTTGGACTGATCTGTCAAGTAGGTAGCTATCTGTTTATGAACATACTGTACTATTCTGCCTTGTAGCTAGCTCTCTGTATATGGAAATGTTGTACACATCTGCCATGTAGCTAGAACTCTGAATATGGACATGTTGGAGTACTCTGCCATGGAGCTAGTTCTCTTTATATAGAAAATTAGACTCATCTGCCTCGTAGCTAGAATTGTGTATATGGAAATTATGCACTTCCCTGCCTTGTAGCTAGCACTCTGTATTTATACAAGTTGGACTAATCTGCCTTGTTCCTAGTACTCTGTATATGGAAATGTTTCAGTACCCTGCCATGTAGCCAGCTCTCTGTATATGGACATTTTGGACTCATCTGCCATGCAGCTAGCTCTCTGTACATGGATTTGTTGGACACATCTGCCTAGTAGGTAGCTTTCTGTACATGAACATATTGGACTTGTTTGACATGTAGTTAGCTACTGAGAGCTATATATCGACTCATTGGAAACATCTGCCATATAGCTAGAATTCTTAATATGGACATGTTGGAGTACCCTGCCATTTAGCTAGCTCTCTTAATGTAGACAATTTGTACTCATCTGCCTTGTACCTAGAACACGGTATATGGAAATATTTATGTACCCTGCCAAGTAGCTAGCTCTCTGTACATGGACATTTTGGACTCATCTGCCATGTACCTAGCTCTCTGTACATGAATATGTTGGACTGATCTGCCAGTTAGGTAGCTCACTGTATATGAACATATTGGACATGTCTGCCATGTAGCTAGCTCTCAGTATATAACATTTTGGACTCATCTGCCATGTAGCTAGTACCCTGTATATGGACATGTTGGACTGCTCTGCAATGCAGCTAGCTCTCAGGGTATGGAAACATTGGACATATCTGACATGTACCTAGAATTCTATATATGGAAATGTTGCACTACTCTGTCATGTAGCTAGATTTCTGTATATAGACAAGTTGGATGCATATGCCTTCTACCTATAACTCTGTATATGGAAGTGTTTCACTACCCTGCCATGCAGCTAGCTCTCTGTATGTGGACATTTAGGACATATCTGTCATATAGCTAACTCTCTGTACATTAACATATTGGACTTGTCTGCCATGTAACTAGCTCTCAGTATATGGACATGTTGGCCTCCTCTGCCATGTAGCTAGTACCCTGTATATGGACATGTTGTACTACTCTGCCATGTAGCTAACTCTCAGTATATGGACACGTTGTACACATCTGCCATATAGCTAGAACTCTGTATATGGAAATGCTACAGTACTCTGCCAAGTTGCAGGCTCTCTGTATATAGACAAGTTGCAGTCATCTGCCTTGTAGCTAGAACTTTGTATATGGAAATGTTGCACTACACTGCCATGTAGCTAGGTCTCTTTATATGGAGATTTTGGACTCATCTGCCATGTAGCTAGCTCTCAGTA
>NW_006408949.1:201839-210723 GCF_000296735.1 Chrysochloris asiatica
ATGGAGATTTTGGACTCATCTGCCATGTAGCTAGCTCTCAGTACATGGATATGTTGGACTGATCTGTCAAGTAGGTAACTATCTGTTTATGAACATATTGGACTTTTTCTGCCTTGCAGCTAGCTCTCTGTATATGAAAACGTTGAACACATCTACCATGTAGCTAGAACTCTGAATAAGGACATGTTGGAGTACTATGCCATGCAGTCAACTATCTGTATATAGAAAATTGGACTCATCTGCCTTGTAGCTAGAACTCTGTATATGGAAATTTTTGAACATGCTGCTTTGTAGCTAGCACTCTGTAAATAGAAAAGTTGGACTAATCTGCTTTGTAGATAGAACTCTTTATATAGATATGATGCACTACCCTTCCATGTAGGTAGCTCTTTGTATGTGGACATTTTGGACTCGTCTGCCATGTAGCTAGGTCACTTTACATGGATATTTTGGACTGATGTGCCATGAAGGTATCTTTCAGTATATGGACACGTGGACACATCTGCCATGTAGCTAGAACTCTGTATATGGAAATGTTGCAGTACACTGCCATGTAGTTAGCTCTCTGTATATAGACAAGTTGGACTCATCTATCTGCCTGGTAGCTAGAAATCTGTACATGGAAATGTTGCCCTACCTTGTCCTGTAGCTAGCCCTCAGTATATGGACACTTCAGACACATCTGCAATGTAGCTAGAGCTCTGTATATGAAAATGTTGCACTACACTTCCATGTAGTTAGCTCTCTGTATATAGACAAGTTGGACTCATCTGCCTTGTAGCTAGAAATCTGTACATGGAAATGTTGCCCTACCTTGTCATGTAGCTCGTTCTCTGTATATGGACATTTTTGACTCATCTGCCATGTAGGTAGAACTCTGTATATGGAAATGTTCACTACCTTGCCATGTAGCTAGCTCTCTTTATATGGTCATTTTGAACTTGTCTGCCATATAGTTAGGACTCTGTACATGGATATATTGGTCCGATCTGCCAAGTAGGTAGCTCTCTGTGTATGAACATATTGGCCTTGTCTGCCATGTAGCTAGCCCTCAGTATATGGACACTTCGGACACATCTGCCATGTAGCTAGAACTCTTTATATGGAAATGGTGCACTACCCTGCTATGTAGCTAGCTCTCTGTATATGGACATTTTGTTCTCGTCTGCCATGAAGCTAGGTCTCTGTACATGGATACGTTATATTGATCTGCGAAGTAGGTAATTCTCTGTATATAAACATATTGGACTTCTCTGCCATGTAGCTAGCTTTCAGTATATGGACATGTTGGAGTCATCTGCCATGTAGGTAGTACCCTGTATATGGACATGTTGGTCTGCTCTGCCATATAGTTAGCTTTCAGGGTATGGACACGTTGGACACATCTGACATGTACCTAGAAATCTATATATGGAAATGTTGCACTACTCTGTCATGTAGCTAGTTTTCTGTATATGTAGAAAAGTTGAATGCATATGCCTTGTACCTAGAATTCTGTATATGGAATTGTTTCACTACCCTTCCATGTAGTTAGCTCTCTGTATGTGGATGTTTTGTACACATCTGCCATAGAGCTAGCTCTCTGTACATGGATATATTGGACTGATCTCCCAAGTAGGTAGATCTCTTTATATGAACATATTGGACTTGTTTGCCATGTAGCTAACTCTTAGTATATGGACACGTTGGAAACATCTGTCATGTAGCTAGAACTCTGAATATGGACATGTTGGAGTACCTTGCCATGTAGCTAGCTCTCTTTATAAAGACTATTTGTACTCATCTGCCTTGTAGCTAGAACTCTGTATATGGAAATGTTGCACTACCCTTCCATGTAGCTTGCTCTCTGCATATGGACATTTTGTACTTGTCTTCCATGTAGCTAGATCTGTGTACATACATATGTTGGACTGATATGCCAAGTAGGTAGCTCTCTGTATATGAACATATAGGGCTTTTCTGCCATGTAGCTAGCTTTCAGTATATGGACATGTTGGACTCCTTTGAGATGTAGCTAGTATCCTGTATATGCACATGTTGTACTATTCTGCCATGTAGCTTACTCTCAGTATATAGACAATTTGGACACATCTGCCATGTAGCTACTACCCTGTATAGGAACATGTTGAACTACTCTGTCATGTAGCTAGCTCTCAGTATTTGGACATGTTGGACACATCTGCCTTGTAGCTAGAACCCTGTATATAGAAATGCTGCACAACACTTCCAAATAGCTAGCTCTCTGTATATAGACAAGTTGCAGTCATCTGCCTTGTAGCTAGAGTCTGTATATGGAAATGTTGCATTACCCTGCATTCTAGCTAGCTTTCTGTATATAGAAAAGTTGAACTCATCTGCCTTGTACCTAGAACTCTGTATATGGAAATGTGTCACTAGCCTGCCATGTAGCTAGCTCTTTGTTTATGGACATTTTGTACTTGTCTGCCTTATAGCTAGCTCTCTATTCGTGAATATGTGGGACTGATCTTCCAAGTATGTAGCTCTCTGTATATGAACATATAGGACTTGTCTGCCATGTAACTAGCTCTCAGTATATGGACACATTAAACACATCTGCCATGTAACTAGAACTCTGTATATGGAAATGTTGCACTACCCTGCCATGTAGTTAGCTCTCTATATATAGACAAGTTACAGTCATCTGCTTTGTAGCTAGAACTCTGTATATGGAACTGTTGTATTACCCTATCATGTAGCTAGCTTTCTGTATATGGACATTTTGGACTTGTCTGACATGTAGCTAGCTCTCTGTACATGGATATGTTGGACTGATCTGCCAAGTAGTTAACTCTCTGTATACGAACATATTGGACTTTTCCGCATTTTAGCTAGCTATAAGTATATGGACATGTTGGACTCATTTTCCATGTAGCTAGAACCCTGTATATGGACATGTTGGACTGCTCTGCCATGTAGCTATTTCTCAGTGTATGGACACGTTGGACACATCTGCCATGTATCTAGAACTCTGTATATGGAAATGTTGCACTATTCTACCATGTAGCTAGCTCTCTGTATTTGGACATTTTGGACTCGTCTGCCATGTAGATAACTATCAGTATATGGATACATTGTACACATCTGTCATGTAGCTAAAACTCTGTACATGGAAATGTTGCGCTATGCTGGCATGTAGCAAGCTCTCTGCATATGGACATTTTGAACACGACTGCCATTTAGCTAGCTCTCTGTACATGGATATGTTGAACTGATCTGACAAGTAGGTAGCTCTCTGTATATGAACATATTGGACTTGTCTGCCATGTAGCTAGAATTCAGTATATGGATATGTTGGGCACATCTGCTATATAGCTAGAACTCTGTATATGGAAATGTTGCATTACCCTGCCATGTAGCTAGCTCTCTCTCTATGGACATTTTGAACTCGTCTGCCATGTAACTAGCTCTCTGTACATGGACTTGTTGGACTGATCTGCCAAGTAGGTAGCCCTCTGTATATGAACATATTGGACTTGACTGCCATGTAGGTGGCACTCAGTATATGGACATGTTGGACGTATCTGCCATGTAGGTAAAACTCTGAATATGGACATGTTGGACTACTCTGCCTTGTACGTAGCTCTCTTTATATAGACAAGTTGGAATCATCTGCCTTGTACCTAGAACTCTGTATATGGAAATGTTGCACTACCCTGTTATGTAGCAAGCTCTCTGTATACGGACATTTTGGACTCGTCTGCCATATAGCTAGTTCTCTGTACATGGATATGTTGGTCTTATCTGCCAAGTAGGTATTTCTCTGTATATGAATATATTGGACTTGTCTGCCATATAGGTGGATCTCATATGGACACGTTGACACATATGCCATGTAGCTTGTACCCTGAATATGGAAATGTTGGACTACTCTGCCATGCAGCTAGCCCTCAGTATCTGGACACGTTGGACACATCTGCCATGTTGTTAGTATTCTGTATATAGAAATGCTGTACTACCCTGCCATGTAGTTAGATCTCTGTATATAGACAAGTTGGAATCATCTGCCTTGTAGCTAGAACTCTGTCTATGGAAATGTTGCACTACCCTGACATGTAGCTAGCTCTCCATATATTGACATCTTGGACTCGTCTGCCATGTAGCTATCTCTCTTTACTTGGATATGTTGGACTGATCTGCCATGTAGGTGGCCCTATCTCTAGTAACGTATTAGTAACGTATACCTTGGACACATCTGCCATGTAGCTAGAACTCTGTATATGTAAGTGTTGCACTTGTTTGCCATGTAGCTAGCTCTCAGTATATGAACATGTTGGACAATCTACCATGTATCTAGAACACTGTATATGGAAATATACATAGTTCTCTGTATATGAACTTTTTGGACTCGTCTGCCATGTAGCTAGTTCTCTGTGCATGGATATGTTACACTGATCTGCGAAGTAGGTAGCTCTCTGTATATGAACATATTGGTCTTGTCTGACATGTAGCTAGCTCTCAGTATACGGACATGTTGGACTCATCTGCCATGTAGCTATGCCCTGTATATGCACATGTCGGACTGTTGTGCCATGTAGCTAGCTCTGAGTGTATGGACATGTTGGACACATCTGCCATATACCTAGAACTCTGTATATGGAAATGATATACTATCCTAACATTTAGTTAGCTCTGTATATGGACACTTTGGATTTGTCTGCCATATAGCTGGCTCTCTGTACATGGATATATTGGACTGATCTTCCAAGTAGGTAGCTCACTGTATATGAACATACTGGAATTGTCTGCAATGTAGCAAGCTCTCAGTATATGGACACGTTGGAAACATCTTTCATATAGCTAGAACTCTGAATACGGACATGTCAGAGTACTTTGCCATGTAGCTACCTCTTTGTATATAGACTTATCTTCCTTGTAGCTATAACTCTGTATATGGAAATGTTACACTACCCTGCCATGTAGCTAACTCTCTGTATATGGACATTTTGGACTTGTGTGCCATGTAGCTAGCTCTCTGTATATGGATATGTTGGACTGATATGCCAAGTAGGTAGCTCTCTGTATGTGAACATATAGGACTTGTCTGCCTTGTAGGTGACTCTCAGTATATGGACACGTTGAACACATCTGCCATGTAACTACTACCCTAAATATGGACATGATAGTCTACTCTGACATGTCACTAGCTCTCAGTTTTAGGATACTTTGGACACATCTGCCATGCAGCTAGAACTCTGTATATGGTAATGTTGCACTACCCTGCCATGTAGTTAGTTCTCTGTATATAGACAAGTTGGACTCATCTGTCTATAAGCTAGAACTCTGTATCTGGAAATGTTTCACTACCTTGCCATGTAGCTAGCTCTCTGTATATGGACATTTTGGAATAGTCTGCAATGTACCTAGCTCTCCGTACATGGATATGTTGAACTGATTTGCCAAGTAGGTAACTCTCTGTATATGTACATTTTGCACTTCTCTGCAATGTAGCTAGCTCTCTATACGTGGATATGTTGGAATGATTTGCCATGTAGGTAGCCCTCTCTCTATGAACATATTGGACTTGTCTGCCATATAGCTTGCTCTCAGTATATGGACACGTGGGACACATCTGCCATGTAGCTAGAACTCTATATTTGGAAGTGTTGCACTACTCTGCCATGTAGCTAGCTCTCAGTGTATGAACATGTTGGACGCATCTGCCATGTACCTAGAACTCTGTATATGTTAATGTTGCACTACCCTGCCATGTAGCTAGCTCTCCGTATATTAACTTTTTGGACTCATCTGCCTTGTAGCTACTTCTCTGTGCATCTGTATATGAACATATTGGACTTGTCCACCATGTAGCTAATTCTCAATATATTGACATGTTGGACTCATCTGACATGTAGCTACTATGCTGTATATTGACATGTTGGACTGCTCTGCCATGTAGCCAGCTCTCAGTGTATGGACACATTGGACACATCTGCCATGTACCTAGAAGTCTGTATATGGAAATGTTGCACTACCCTGCCATGAAGTTAGTTCTCTGTATATTCACATTTTGGATTCGTCTGCCATGTAGCTAGCTCTCTGTACAGGGATATGTTGAACTGATCTATCAAGTAGGTAGTCCTTGGTATATGAACATAGTGGACTTGTTTGCCATGTAGCTAGCTCTCAATATATGGACATGTTGGGCTCATCTGACATGTAGCTACTACGTTGTATATTGTCATGTTGGACTGCACTGCTATGTAGCTAGGTCTCAGTATATAGATACGTTGGAAACATGTGCCATGTAGAACTCTGTATATGGAAATGTTGCAATACTCTGCCACGTAGCTAGCTGTCTGTATGTAGACAACTTGGACTCATCTGCCTTGTAGCTAGAATCCTGTATATGGAAATGATGCACTACCCTTCCATGTAGGTAGCTCTCTGTATATGGACAATTTAGACTCGTATGTTATGTAGCTAGCTCTCTGTACATGGATATGTTCAACTGATCTGCCAAGAAGGTAGCCCACTGTATATGAACATATTAGACTTGTCTGTCATTTAGCTAGCTCTCAATATATGGACATGTTGGACTCATCTGACATGTAGCTACTACGCTGTATATTGTCATGTTGTACTGCAACGCCATGTAGCTTGGTCTCAGTATATGAATACGTTGGAAACATGTCCCATTTAGGTAGAACACTGAATATGGACATGTTGGAGTACTCTGCCATGTAGCTATCTCTTTGTATATAGACAATTTGTCCTCATCTGCCTTGTAGCTAGAAATCTGTATATGGAAATGTTGAACAATGATGCCATGGAGCTAACCCTCTGTATATGGACATTTTGGATTAGTCTGACATGTAGCTAGCTCTCTGTACATGTATATGTTGGACTGATCTACCAAGTATGTATCTCTCTGTATATGAATACATTGGACTTGTCTGCCATGTAGTTAGCACTCATTATATGGACACATAGGACTCCTTAGCCAGGTATCTAGTACTCTTTATATAGACATGTTGGACTACTCTGCCATGCGGCTAGCTCTCTGTATATGAACATATTGGACTTGTTTGCCAGGTACCTAGCTCTCAGTATATGGACATGTTGGACTCATGTGCCATGTAACTAGTACCCTGTATATGGACACTTTGAACTACTCTGCCATGTAGCTAACTCTCAGTATATGGACATGTTGGATACATCTGTCATGAAGCTGTAACTCTGTATATGGAAATATTGCCCTACCTTGCCATGTAGCTTGCTCGCTGTATTCGGACATTTTCGACTAGTCTGCTACATTGCTAGCTCTCTGTACATGGATGTGTTAGACCGATCTTAAAAGTAGGTAGATCTTTGTATATGAACATATTGGACTTGTCTGCCATGTAGATAGGTGTCAGTATATGACACGTTGGACACATCTGCCATGTAGCTAGAACTCTGTATATGGAAATGTTGCTCTGCACTTCGATGTAGGTAGCTCTCTGTATATAGACAAGTTGGATTCATCTGCCTTGTAGCTAGAAATCTGTATATGGAATTGTTTCACTACCCTGCCATGTATCTAGCTCTCTTTATGTGGTCATTTTGGACACACCTGGAATGTAGCTAGATATCTGTACATGCATATGTTGGACTGATCTGCCAAGTAGGTAGCTCTCTGTATATGAATATCTTGTACTTGTCTGCCATGTAGCTAGCTCTCAGTATATGGACACATTGGAAACATCTGCCATATACCTAGAATTATGTATATGGAAATGTTGCACTACTCTGCCAGGTAACTAGCTCTCTGTATATAGACAAGTTGGACTCATCTGCCTTGTAGCTACAACTCTGTATATGGAACTGTTGCACTACCCTGCCATGTAGTTAGCTCTCTGTATATGGACATTTTGGACTAGTCTACCTTGTAGCTAGCTCTCTCTACTTGGATATGAGGGAGTGATCTGCCAAGTAGGTATCTCTCTGTATATGAACATACTGTATTGTGTGCCATGTAGCAAGTTCTCAATACATTGAAACGTTAGACACATCTGCGATGTAGCTAATACCCTGTATATGGACATGTTGGATTTCTTGGCCATGTTGGTAGCTCTCAGTATATACACACGTTGGCCACATCTGCCATGTAGCTAGAACTCTCTATATGTAAATGTTGCACTACTCTGCCATGTAGCTAGCTCACTGTATGTAGACAAGTGGGACTCATCTGCCTTGTAGCTAGAACTCTGTATATGGAAATGTTGCACTACACTGCTATGAAACTAGATCTCTGTATATCAACATTTTGGACTCATCTGCCTTGTAGCTAGCTATCTGTAAATGGATATGTTAGACTGATCTTCCAAGTAGGTAGCTCTCTGTATATGAACATATTGGACTTGTCGGCCATATACCTATCTTTCTGTTTATGGACATTTTGTACTCGTCATATACCCTATATATGGACATGTTGGAATACTCTGCCATGTAGCTAGCTATCACTATATGGACACGTTGGACATATCTACCATGTAGCTAGCACTCTGTATATGGAAATGTTGCACTACACTGCCATGTAGCTAGCTCTCTGTATATGATCATATTGGATTTGTCTGCCATGTAGCTTGGGCACAATATATAGGCATACTGGACTCATCTGAAATGTAGCTAGTACCCTGTATATGAACTTGTTAGACTACTCTGCCATGTAGCTAGCTCTCAGTATATGGACATGAGGGACACATCTTCCATGTAGCTAGAAATCTTTATATGGAAATGTTGCACTACACTGCCATGTGGCTAGCTCTCTGTATATGAACATATTGTACTTGTCTGCCATGAAGCTTGCTCTCAGTATATGGACATGTTGGACTCATCTGCCATGTAGCTAGTACCCTGTATATGGACATGTTGGACTACTCTG
>NW_006408949.1:214773-219656 GCF_000296735.1 Chrysochloris asiatica
GTTGTAGCTCCACACTACACGCCTTGCTGCTGCTCGAAGTTCTCGCTACACCAAGCTGGGAGGGACCGTCTTTGAACTCATTGCAGCATGGCAATGGCTCTGTCTTAGGTTGCTGAGTTTCCACGTGATCCTTGCCCGTCTCTGACTAACACGTCCATTCATAAACACTTGCCATCTGCAGGAAGCATGGGGGAGGAGACCAGCAGGGAGATCTCCCACGCAAGACGTTGCCAGACCACTTACTTGCTCTCAGGTGAAGGAGCAGGATCATTATGCTGAGGTTCAATTAAGTTCACAGGGGAACTCAATCTCTGGCCGGGGCAGCCAAGTAGGTAGCTCTCAGTATATGGACACATTGGACACATCTGCCATGTAGCTAGAAATATTTAAAGGATAATATTGCACTATCCTGTCATGATTTATCTCCATGTATATGAACATATTGGACTTGTCTTCCATGTAGATTGCTCTCAGTATATGGACATGTTGGACTCATCTGCCATGTAGCTAGTACCTTGTATATGCCCATGTTGGACTACTCTGCCATGTAGCTAGCTCTCAGTATATTGACACGTTGGACACACTTGCCATGTAACTAGAACTCTGTATATGGAACTGTTGCACTACCCTGCCATATAGTAAGCTCTCTGTATATGGACATTTTGTACTTGTACACCTTGTAGCTATCTCTCTGTACATGGATATGTGGGAATGATCTGCCAAGTATGTAGCTCTCTATATATGAACATATTGGACTTGTCTGCCATTTAGCTAGTTCTCAGTATATGGACATGTTGGACACTTCTCCTATGTAGCTTGTATCCTGTATATGGACATGTTGGACTTCTTGGCCATGTTGATAGCTGCCAGTACATAGATACAGTGGACACATCTGCCATGTAGTTAGAACTCTGTATATGGAAATGTTGCACTACCCTGCCATGAAGCTAGCTCTCAGTATATTGACATTTTGGACTCATCTGCCATGTAGCTAGCCCTCTGTACATGGATATTTTGGACTGATCTGCCAAGTAGGTAGTTCTCTGTATATGAACATATTGGATTTGTGGGCCATGTAGTTATCTTTCTGTATATAGACAATTTGGACTCGTCTGCCATGAAGCTAGCTCTCTGTACGTGGATATTTTAGACTGATCTGAACTGTTGGTACCTCTACGTATATGGACATGTTGGACACATCAGCCATGTTGCTAGCTCTCAGTATATGTACATGTTGGAATCATCTGCCATGTAGCTAGTACCCTGAATATGTACATGTTGGACTACTCTTCATGTAGCTCGCTGTCAGTACACGGTCAAGTTGGACACATCTACCATGTAGCTAGAACTATTTATATGGAAATGTTGCACTACTCTGCCATGTATCGAACTATCTGTATATAGACAAGTTTTACTCATCAGCTTTGTAGCTAGATCTCTGTATATGGAATTGTTGCACTACCCTGCCATGTACCTAGCTCTCTGTATATGAACATTTTGAACTTGTCTGCCACGTAGCTTGCTCTCTGTACAGGGATATTTTGTTCAGATCAGCCATGTAGCTCGCTCTCAATATATGGACACGTTGGACACATCTGCCATGTAGCTAGAACTCTGTATATGGAAATGTTTCTCTACCCTACTATGTAGTTTGCTTGCTTTACGTGCATATGTTGGACTGATTTGCCAAGTTGGTAGCTCTAAGTATATGAACATATTGGACTCATCTGACATGTAGCTAGCTCCCCGTACATGGACACATTGGACTCATCTGCCATGTAGCTATTACCCTCTATATGGAAATGTTGCACTACCCTGCCATGTAGCTTACTCTATATACAAGGATATGTTGGACTGATCTGCCAAGAAGTTAGCTCTCAGTATATGAACATATTGGACTTGACTGTCATGTACCTAGGTCTCAGTATATGGGAATGTTGGACTCATCTGCCATGTAGATAATACCCTGTATATGGACATGTTGTACTACTCTGCCATGTAGGTATGTCTCAGTACATGGACACGTTGGACACATCTGCCATGTAGCTAGAACTCATTATATGGATATGTTGCACTACTCTGCAATGTAACTAGCTCTCTGTATATAAACAAGTTGGACTCATCTGACTTTTAGCTAGATCTCTGTATATGGAAATGTTGCACTACCATGCCATGTAGCTAGATCTCTTTATATGGAAATTTTGGACTCGTCTGCCATGTAGCTAGTTCTCTGTACATGGATATTTTGTTCAGATTTGCCATGTAGGTAGCTTTCAGTATATCGACCCATTTGACACATCTGTCATGTAGCTAAAACTCTGTACATGGAAATGTTGCACTACTCTGCCATGAAGCTAACTCTCTGTATATCGAGATTTTGGACTCATCTGCCATGTAGCTAGCTCGCTAGCACATGGATATATTGGACTGATGTCCAAAGTAGGTAGCTCTCATTATATGAGCATATTGGACTCATCTGACATATAGCTAGTTCTCTGTATATGTACATTTTGGACACATCTACCATGTAGCCAGAACTCTGTATTTGGAAATGTTGCACTACACTGGCATGTAGCTAGCTCTCTGTACAACAACAAGTTGGACTCATCTCCCTTGTATCTAGAACTCTGTATATGGAAATGTTGCCCTACCCTGCCATGAAGCTATCTGTCTGTATATTGACATTTGGTAATCGTCTGCCATGTAGCTAGCTCTCTGTACATGGATAAGTTGGACTGATCTGTCAAGTAGGTAGCTCTCTGTATATGAATCTATTGGAATTATCGGCAATGTAGCTGTCTCTCTGTATATGGATATTTTGGACTTGTCTGCCATGTAGCTAGTGTTCTGTACATGGATATTTTGGACTGATCTGACCTGTTGGTACCTATACGAATATGGACACGTTGAACACATTTGCCATGTAGCTAGCTTTCTGTATATGAACATATAGGATTATCTGTCATGTTTCTAGCTCTCAATATATGAACATGTTGAACTCATCTGCCATGTAGCTAATACCCTTTATATGGACATGTTGGACTACTCTGTCATGTAGCTAGCTCTCAGTATATGGACACTTTGGACACATCTGCCATGTAGCTAGAACTCTGTATATGGAAATGTTGCACTACTCTGTCATGTAGCGAACTCTCTGTATATAGACAAGTTTTACTCATCTGCTTTGTAGCTAGATCTCTGTATATGGAAATGTTGCATTACCATGCCATGTAGCTAGCTCTCAATATATGGACATTTTGGACTTGTCTCCCATGTAACTAGCTCTCTGTACATGGATATTTTGGTCAGATCAGCCATGTAGCTATTTCTCAGTATATGGACACATTGGACACATCTGTCATGTAGATAGAACTCTGTATATGGAAATGTTGCACTACCCTGCCATGTAGTTTGCTCGCTTTACATGCATATGTTGGACTGATCTTCCAAGTAGGTAGCTCTAAGTATATGAACATATTGGAATCATCTGCCATGTAGCTAGCTCTCGGTATATGGACATGTTGGACTCATCAGCCATGTAGCTAGTACATTCTATATGGAAATGTTATACTACCCTGCCATGTAGCTAGCTTGCTGTACATGGATATGTTGGACTGATCTGCCAAGTAGGTAGCTCTCATTATCTTAACGTATTTGACTTGACTTACATGTACCTAGGTCTCAGTATATGGGCATGTTGGACTCATCTGCCATGTAGCTAGTACCCTGAACATTGACATGTTGGACTACACTGCCATGAAGACATCTCTCAGTATATGGACACGTTGGACACATCTACGTGTAGCTAGAAATCAGTATATGGAAATATTGCACTACCCTGCCATTTTTCTATCTCTCTGTATATGAACATATTGGACTTGTCTGACACGTAGCTAGCTCTCAGGATGTGGACATGTTGGACTCATCTGATATGTAGAACCCTGTATACGGACATGTTGCACTACTCTGCCATGTAGTTAGCTCTCAGTATATGAACACTGTGGACTCATCTGCCATGGAGCTAGAACACTGTATATGGAAATTTTGCACTACCCTGCCAGGTAGCTAGCTCTCTATATGTAGAAAAGTTGGACTCATCTGCCTATTAGCTAGAACTATATATCTGAAAATGTTGCACTACCCTGCCATGTAACTAGCTCTCTGTATATGGACATTTTGGACTTGTCTTCCATGTAGCTAGCTCTCTGTACATGGATATGTTGGACTGATATGCCAAGGAGGTAGCTCTCTGTATATGAATATATTGGACTTCTCTACCATGTAGCTAGCTCACAGTACATGGTCATTTTGGACTAATCTGCCATGTAGCTAGAACTCTGTATATGGAAATGTTGCACTACTCTGCCAGGTAGCTAGCTCTCTGTATGTAGACAAATTGAAATCATCTGCCGTGTAGGTAGAACTCTGTATATGGAACTATTATACTACCCTGCCTTGAGCTAGCTCGCTGTATATGATGTTTTTAGCCTCGTCTACCTTGTAGGTAGCTCTCTATACAAGGATATGTTGGAGTGATCTGCCAAGTAGGTAACTCTCTGTATATGAACATATTGGACTTATCTGCCATATAGCTAGTTCTTATTATATGGACACATTGGACACATCTGCTATGTAGCTAGAATTCCGTATATGGAAATATTGCACTTCTCTGCTATATAGCTAGCTCTTTGTACATAGAAATGTTGGACTCATCTGCCTTGTAGCTAGAACACTGTATACGGAACTGTTGCACTATCCTGCCATGTATCTGTTGTTGTTGTTGTTGTTAAGTGCCATTGAGTCGGGTCCGACCCATAGCGACCCTGTACAGGGTTTCCGAGGGTGTAAATCTTTACGGGAGTAGAAAGCCTCATCTTTCTCCC
>NW_006408949.1:219756-221327 GCF_000296735.1 Chrysochloris asiatica
CTGACCTTAAGGTTCACAGCCCGATTCGTAACCACTACGCTGCCATGTATCTAGGTCTCTATATATGGACATTTTGGACTCATCTGCCATGTAGCTAGCTCTCTGTACCTGGATATGTAGGACTGATCGGCCAAGTAGGTAGCTCTCTGTATATGAACATATTGGACTTGTCTGCCATGTCGCTAGCTCTCAGTATATGGACATGTTGGACTTATCTGCCATGTAGCTAGTACCCTGTACAAGGACAAGTTGGACTTCTCTGCCATGTTGGTAACTCTCAGTATATAGACACGTTGGAAATATCTGCCATGTAGCTAGAAATCTTTAAAGGGAAATGTTGCACTACACTGCCAGGATTTATCTCCCTGTATATGAACATATTGGATATCTCTGCCATGTAGGTGGCTCTCATTATATGGACAAGTTGGACACATCTGCCGTGTAGCTAGTACCCTGAATATGGTAATGTTGGACTACTCTGCCATGTAGCTAGCTATCAGTATAAGGACACGTTGGACAAATCTGCCATGAAGCAAGAACTCTGTATATGGAAACATTGCACTACTCTGCCAGGTAGTTAGCTCTCTGTATATAGACAAGTTGGACTCATCTGCCTTGTAGCTAGAACTTTGTATATGGAACAGATGCTCTACCCAGCCATGTACCTAGCTCTCTGTATATGGACATTTTGGACTTGTCTACCTTGTAGCTATCTCTCTGTACATGAATATGTGGGAGTGATCTGCCAAGTAGGTAGCTCTCTATAGATGAACGTATTGGACTTGTCTGCCATGTAGCTAGCTCTCTGAATATGGACATTTTGGAATCGTCTATCTTGTAAGTAGCGCTCTGTACAAGGATATGTTGGAGTGATCTGCCAAGTAGGTCGCTCTCTGGTTAAGAATATAATGGACTTCTCTGCCATATAGCTAGTTCCCTGTATATGGACATTTTGGACTGATCTGCCATATAGGTAGCTCTCAGTACATGGACACGTTGTACATATCTGCCATGTAGCTAGAACTCTGTAAATGGAAATGTTGCACTACACTGCCTTGTAGCTAGCTCTATGTATATATACAAGTTGGACTTATCTGCCTTGTATTTAGAACTCTTTATATGGAAATGTTGCACTACTCTGCCTTGTAGCTAGTTCTCTGTATGTAGACAAGTTAGACTCATCTGCCTTGGGGCTAAAACTCTGTAAATGTAAATATTGCACTACACTGTCATGTCGATACCTTTCTATATATAGACACAATGGACACATCTTCCATGTAGCTAGAACCCTGTATATGTAAATGTTGCACTACGCTGCCATGTAACTAGCTCCCTGTATATGGACATTTTGGATTCGTCTGACATATAGCTAGCTCTCTGTGCATGGATATTTTGGAATGATCTGCCAAGTAAGTAGCTCTCTGTATATGAACATATTGGACTTGTCTGCCGTATAGGTAGCTCTCAGTATATAGACACGTTGTACACTCTGCCATGTAGCTAGAACTCTGTATATGGAAATGTTGCACTACTCTGCCATGTAGCTAGCTCTCTGTATATAGACAAGTTGG
>NW_006408949.1:221427-224487 GCF_000296735.1 Chrysochloris asiatica
TGCCATGTAGCTAGAACTCTGTATATGGAAATGTTGCACTACTCTGCCATGTAGCTAGCTCTCTGTATATAGACAAGTTGGACTCATCTGTCTTGTAGCTTGAACTATGTATATGGAAATGTCGCACTACCCTACCATGTAGCTAGCTCTCTGTATGCACATTTTGGACTCATTTGCCATGTAGCTAGCTCTCTGTATATGGATATTTTGGTCAGATCTGCCACGTAAGTAGCTCTCAGTATATGGACACGTTGGACACTTCTGCAATGTAGCTAGAACACTGTATATGGAAATGTTGCACTACTCTGCCATGAAGCTAGCTCTCTGTATATGGACATTTTGGACTCATCTGCCATGTAGCTAGCTCGCTGTACATGGGTAAGTTGGACTGCTCTGCAAATTAGTTAGCTCTCAGTATATGAGCATATTGGACTTGTCTGACATGTAGCTAGTTCTCTGTATATGGACATGTTGGACTCTCAGTATATGCACATGTTATACTCATCTGCCATGTAGCTAGTACCCTGAATATGGACATGTTGTACTGATCTGCCATGTCGGTAGCTCTCAGTACATGGACTCATTGTACATATCTGCCATGTAGCTAGAACTCTGTATATGAAAATGTTGCACTACTCTGCCATGTTGCTAGTTCTCTGTATATGGAAAAGTTTGACTCATCTGCCTTTTAGGTAGAACTCTGTATATGTAAATATTGCACTACACTGTCATGTAGATATCGCTCTGTAAATAGACACAATGGACACATATGCCATGTAGCTAGAACTCTGTATATGGAAATGTTGCACTACCCTGCCATGTAGCTATCTCTTTGTATATGGACATTTTGGACTCGTCTGCCATGTAGCTAGCTCTCTGTACATGGATATGTTGGACTGATATGTCATGTAGGTTGTTGTTGTTGTTGTTGTTGTTGTTAAGTGCCGTCGAGTCGATTCCGACCCATAGAGACCCTATACACGGTTTCCGAGTGTGTAATTCTTTACGGGAGTAGAAAGTCTCATCTGTCTCCCACGGAGCAGCTGGTAGTTTCGAAACTCTGACTTAGGGTTCGCAGCCAGATTTGTAACCACTACGCTACCAGAGTTCCTTGCCAAGTAGGTAGCTAGAACACTGTATATGGAAATGTTGCACTACTCTGTATATGAACATATTGGACTTGTCCGCCATATAGCAAGCTCTCAGTACATGGACACGTTGGACACATCTGTCATGTAGCTAGAACTCTGTATATGGAACTATTGCACTACATTGCCATGTAGCTAACTCTCTGTATATGTACACTTTGGACTCGTCTGCCATGTAGCTATCTCTCTGTACTTGGATATGATGGACTGATTTGCCAAGTAGTTAGCTCTCTGTATATGAGAATATTGGACTTGTCTGCCATGGAGCTAAGTCAATATATGGGCATGTTGGACACATTTGTCATAGAGCTAGTACCCTGTATATGGACATGTTGAACTACTCTGCCATGTAGCTACCTCTCAGTATATGGACATATTGGACACATATGCCATGTAGCTAGAACGCTGTAAAAGGAAATGATGCTCTACCCTGCCATGTACCTAGCTTTCTGTATACGGACATATTGTAATTGTCTGCTACATAGCTAGCTCTCAGTGTATGGATATGTTGGACTTATCTGCCTTTTAGCTGGTACCCTGTATATGGACATATTGAACTACTCTGCCATGTAGCTAGAACTCTGTATATAGACAAGATGGACTCATCAGCCTTGTATCTAAAACTCTGTATATGGAAATGTTGCTCTACCCTGCCATGTAGCTAGCTCTCTGTATATGGACATTTTGAACTTTTCTGACAGGTAGCAAGCTCTCTGTGCATGGATATTTTGGACTACTCTGTCGTGCAGCTAGCTCTCAGTATATGAACAAGTTGGACTCATCTGACATGTAGCTAGAATTCTGTATATGGAAATGTTTTACTACTCTGCCACGTTGGAAACATTTGTCATGTACGTAGATATCTGTATATGGAAATGTTGCACTAGTCTGCCATATAGCTAGCTCTCTCAATATGAACAAGTTGGACTCATCTGCCTTGCAGCAAAAATTCTGTATATGGAAATTTTGGAGTGATCTGCCATGTAGGTAGCTCTCAGTATATGGACACGTTGGCCACATCTGCCATGTAGCTAGTTCTCTATGTATGGAAATGTTGAACTACTCTGCTATGTAGCTCGTTCTCAGTATATGGACATGTTAGAGTCATTAGCCAGATAGCTAGTATTCTTTTTATGGACAGGTTGGACTACTCTGCCAGGTTGCTAGCTCTCAGTGTATGGAGATGTTGGACACATCTGTCATGTAGCTAGAACTCTGTATATGGAAATGTTGTAATACTCTGCCATGTAGGTAACTCTCTGTATATAGACAAGTTTGACCCATCTGCCTTGTAGCAAGAACTCTGTATTTGGAAATATTGCACTACTGTGACTTCTAGTGAGCTCTCAGTATATAGACAAGTTGGCCTCATCTGCCTTGAAGCTAGTACCCTGCATATGGACATGTTGGACTGCTCTGCCATGTACCTAGCTCTCTGTATATGGATACGTTGGACACATCTGCCATTTAGATTGAAATCTGTATACGGAAATGTTGCACTACCAAGCCATATAGCTAGCTCTCTGTATATGAACATATTGGACTTTTCTGCCATGTAGCTAGCTCTCTGTGTATGGACATGTTGGATTCATCTGCAATTTAGCTAGTATTCTGTATATTGAAATATTGCACTACCCTGCCATGTAGCTAGCTCTCAGTATATGGACATGTTGGACTCATTAACCAGGTAGGTAATACTCTTTATATGGACATGTTGAACTACTCTGCCATGTAGGTCCTCTCAACATATGAACACATTGGACTCATTGGCCATGTAGCTTGAACTCTGTATATGGAAATGATGCAATACTCTTCCATGTAGCTAGACCTCTGTATATGGACATTTTGGACTCATCTGCCTTGTAGCTAGAACTCTGTATATGGAAATGTTGCACTACCCTGCCATGTAGCT
>NW_006408949.1:224587-229701 GCF_000296735.1 Chrysochloris asiatica
CTGTATATGGACATTTTGGACTCATCTGCCTTGTAGCTAGAACTCTGTATATGGAAATGTTGCACTACCCTGCCATGTAGCTAGCTTTCAGTATATGGATATGTTGGACTCATCTGCCATGTAGCTAGTACCCTGTATATGGACATGTTGGATCTATCTGTCGTTTAGGTAGCTCTCACTATATGGACACGTTGAAGACATCTGCCATGTAGCTAGAACCCTGTATATGGAAATGTTTCACTACCCTGACATGCAGTTAGCTCTATGTACATAGAAATGTAGGACTCTTCTGCCTTGTATCTAGCCCTCTGTATATAGACATGATGGACTTCTCTACCTTATAGGTTGCTCTCAGTATATGGACAAGTTGGACTCAACAGCCTTGTAACTAGAACACTGTGTATGGAAATGTTGCACTACCCTGCCACGAAGTTAGCTCTCTGTGTATAAAAGAATTCTACTCATCTGCCATGTAGCTAGAACTCTGTATATGGAAATGTTGCACTCCCCTGTCATGTAGCTTGCTCTCTGTATATGGACATTTTGGACTCATCTCCCATGTAGTTAGCTGTCTATTACATGGATAAGTTGGACTGATCTGCCAAGTAGGTAGCTCTTTGTTATTGAACATACGGACTTGTCTGCCATATACTAGCTCTCAGTATATGGACACATTGGACACATCTGCCATGTACCTAGTACTCTTTATATGGACATGTTGGACTTGTCTGCAATGTAGCTAGCTCTCAGTATATGAACACATGGGCTCATCTGCCATGTAGCTTGAATTCTGTATATGGAAATGATGCTCTACTCTGCCATGTAGTTAGCTCTCTACATGTTTGACAATTCTGCCATGTAGCTAGCTTTCAGTACATGGACACGTTGGAAACATCTGACATGTAGCTAGAACTCTGAATATGGAAATATTGCTCTACACTGCCATGTAGCTATCTCTGTGTATATAGACAGGTTGGATTCATCTGCCTTGTAGCTATAACTCTGTATATGGATATGTTGCATTACCCTGCCATGTAGCTAGCTCTCTGTATATGGACATTTTGAACTCGTCTGCCATGTAGCTTGCTCTCTGTACATGGATATGTTGGACTGATCTGCCAAGGAGATAGGTCTCTGTATATGAACATATTGACCTTGTCTGCCAAGTAGCTAACTCTCAGTATATTGACTCGTTGGAACTTCTGCCATGTAGCTAGAATTATGTATATGGAAATGTTGCACTACTCTGCCATGTAGCTAGCTCTCTGTATATAGACTAGTTGGAGTCATCTGTCTTGTACCTAGAACTCTGTATATGGAACTCTTGCACTACCTTGCCATGTAGCTCGCTCTCTGTATATGGACATGTTGGACTTGTCTACCTTGTAGCTAGATCTCTGTACATGGATATGTGGGAGTGATTTGCCAAGTAGGTATGTCTCTGTATATGAACATATTGGACTTGTCTGCCATGTAGATAGTTCT
Source organism: Chrysochloris asiatica (assembly GCF_000296735.1). NCBI lineage: Eukaryota > Metazoa > Chordata > Mammalia > Afrosoricida > Chrysochloridae > Chrysochloris > Chrysochloris asiatica. Next base: position 226,073 of record NW_006408949.1, read on the forward strand.
CAGTATATGGACACCTTGGACACATCTTCTATGTAGTTAGTACCCTGTATATGGACATGTTGGACTTCTCAGCCATGTGGGTAGCTTTCAGTATATAGACACGTCAGACACATATATATACCATATAGCTGGCACTCTGTATATGGATATGTTGCAATGTTCTGCCATGTAGTTAGTTCTCTGAATGTAGACAAGTTGGAGTCATCTGTCTTGCAGCTAGAACTCTGTATATGGAAATCTTTCACTACCCTGCCATGAAGCTAGCTCTCTGTATATGGACTTTTTGGGCTTGTCTGCCATGTAGCTATCTCTCTGTACTTGGATTTGTTAGACTGATCTGCCAAGGAGGTAGCTCTCTGTATATGAACTTATAGAACTTGTTGACCTTGTAGCTATCTTTCTGTATATGGACATTTTGGACTCGTCTGACATGTAGCTAGTTCTCTGTATATCAACATTTTGGACTGATCTGACCTGTTGGTACCTCTAATTATAAGGACATGTTGGACACATCTGCCATGTAGCTAGAATTCTGTATATGGAAATGTTGCACTACTCTGCCATGTAGCTATCTCTCTGTATATAGACAAGTTGTACTCATATGCGTTGTAGTAGAACTTTGTATATAGAAATGATGCACTACCGTGCCAGGTAGCTAGCTCTCTGTAAATGAACATATTGGACACATCTGACATGTAGCTAGAACTCAGTAAAAGGAAATGTTGCACAACCATGCCATGTAGTTAGCTCTCTGTATATGGACATGTTGGACTCGTCTGATATGTAGGTAGCTCTCTGTACATGGATATGTTGGACTGATCTGCCAAGTAGGTACCTCTCTGTATATGGACATATTGGACTTGTCTGCCATGTAGCTTGCTCTCAGTATATGGACATATCAGACACATCTGCCATGTAGATAGAACTCTGTATATGGAAATGTTGCACTACTCTGCCATGTAGCTATCCCTCTGTATATATACAAGTTGGACTCATATGCATTGTAGTGGAACTCTGTATATGGAAATGATGCACTACCCTGCCAGGTAGCTAGCTCTGTGTAAATGAACATATTGGACACATCTGCCATGTAGATAGAACTCTGTATATGGAAATCTTGCACTACCCTGCCATATAGCTACCTCTCTGTATATAGACAAGTTGAACGCATCTACCTTGAAACTAGAACTCTGTATATGGAAATGTTTCACTACCCTGCCATGTAGCTAGCTTTCTGTATATAGACAAATTGGACTCCTCTGCTTTGTTGCTATAACTCTATATATGGAAATGTTGCACTACCCTGCCTTATAGCTAGCTCTCAATATATGGACATGCTGGACACATTAGACAGGTAGCTAGTACTCTTTATATGGGCATGTTGGACTTCTCTATCATGTAACTAGATCTCAGTATAAGAACACTTTGGACTCATCTGCCATGTAGCTTGGACTCTGTATATGGAAATGATGCACTACTCAGCTATGTAGCTAGATCTCTGTATATGGACATTTTGGACTCATCTGACATGTAGCTACCTATCTCTGCATGGATATTTTGGATTACTCTGCCAAGTAGGTAGCCCTCTGTATATAAAAATAATGGACTTGTCTGCCATGTAGCTAATTCTCAGTATATGGACAACTTGGACTCATCTGCTTTATAGCTAGTACCCTGTATATGGAGATGTTGGACTTCTTGGCCATGTTGGTAGATTTCAGTATGTAGACAAGTTGGACACATCAGCCATGTAACTAGAACTCTGTATATGGGAATGTTGCAATACTCTGCCATGTAGGTTGTTCTCTGTATTTAGACAAGGGGGACTCATCTGCCTTCCAGCTAGAACCCTGTATATGGAAATGTTGCACTACCGTGACATGAAGCTAGCTCTCTGCATATCGATATTTTGGACTCTTCTTCCATGTAGCTAGCTCTCTGTACATGGATATGTTGGACTACTCTGCCAAGGAGGTAGATCTCTGTGTATGAACATAATGGACTTGTTGGCCGTGTAGCTATCTTTGTGTATGTGGACATTTTGGACTTGTCTGCCATGTAGCTAGCTCTCTGTACATGGATATTTTTGACTGATCTGACCTGTTGGTACCTCTAACTATAAGAACACGTGGGGCACATCTGCCATGTAGCTAGAATTCTGTATATTGAAATGTTGCACTACTCTACCATGTAGCTATCTCTCTGTATATAGACAAGTTGGACCCATCTGTCTTTCAGCTAGAACTCTGAATGAATATGAACATATTGGACTTGTCTGCCATGTAGTTACTTCTCTGTACATAGATATTTTGGACTGATCTGGCAAGTAGGTATCTCTTTTAAAATAGACTAGTTAGACACATCTGACTTGTAGCTAGAACTCTGTAAATAGAAATGTTGAACTACGCTGCCATGTAGCTAGCTCTCTGTATATGGACATTATGGACTCGTCTGCCATGTAACTAGCTCTCTGTACATGGATATGTTGGACTGATCTGTCAAGAAGGTAGTTCTCTGTATATGAACATATTGGACTTTTCTGCCATGTAGCTACCTCTCAGTATATGGGCATGTTGGACACATTAGCCAGGTTGTCAGTACCCTGTATATGGACATGTTGGACTACTCATCCATGTATCTAGGTCTCAGTATATGAACACTTTCGACTCATCTACCATGTAGCTTGAACTCTGTGTATGGAAATGATGAAATATTCTGCCATCTAGCTAGCTCTCAATATATGGACATCTTGGACTCGTCAGACATGTAGCTAGATCTCTGTGCATAGATATTTTGAACTGATCTGCCATGTAGTTAGCTATCAGTATATGGACACGTTGTACACATCTGCCATGTAGTTTAACGCTGTGTATGGAAATAATGAACTACTCTGCCATGTAGCTTGCTCTCTGTATATAGACAAGTTTGATTCATATGCCTTGTAGCTAGAACTCTGAATATGGAAATATTGCACTCCACTGCCATGTAGCTAGCTCTCAGTATATCGACATTTAGGACACTTCTGTCATGTAGCTAGCTCTCTGTACATGGATATGATGGATTGATATGCCAAGAACATAGCTCTCTGTATATGAACATATTGGACTTGTGTGCCATGTAGCTAGCTTTCAGTATATGGACATGTTGTAATCATTACCATGTAGCTAGTACCCTGTATATGGACATGTTGGACTACTCATCCATTTAGCTAGCTCTCAGTATATGGACACATTGGCCACATCTGCCATGAAGCTAGATCTCTGTATATGGAAATGTTGCACTACCCTGCCATGTAGCTAGCAATCTGTATGCATACATTTTGTACTTGTCTGCCATGTAGTTAATTCTCTGTACATGGATATGTTGGACTGATGTGCCAAGTGCATAGCTTTCTGTATATGAACATATTGGAGTTACCTGCAATGTAGCTTTTTATCATTAAATGGACATGTTGGACTCATTAGCCACGTAGCTAGTACCCTGTATATGGACATATTGGACTAGTCTGCCATGTAGCTAGCTCTCAGTATATGAACATGTTGGACACATCTGCCATGTAGCTAGAACAATGTACATGGAAATGTTGCACTACCCTACAATGTAACTTGTTCTCTGTATATGAATATATT
>NW_006408949.1:229801-232477 GCF_000296735.1 Chrysochloris asiatica
ATGCCAAGAACATAGCTCTCTGTATATGAACATATTGGACTTGTCTGCCATGTAGCTAGCTCTCAGTATATGGACATGTTGTAATCATTACCATGTAGCTAGTACCCTATATATGGACATGTTGGACTACTCATCCATTTAGCTAGCTCTCAGTATATGGACACGTTGGCAACATCTGCCATGAAGCTAGAACTCTGTATATGGAAATGTTGCACTACCCTGCCATGTAGCTAGCTCTCTGTATACGTACATTTTGTACTTGTCTGCCATGTAGCTAGTACTCTGTACATGGATATGTTGGACTGATGTGCCAAGTGCGTAGCTTTCTGTATATGAACATATTGGAGTTACCTGCAATGTAGCTTTCTATCATTAAATGGACATGTTGGACTCATTAGCCATGTAGCTAGTACCCTGTATATGGACATATTGGACTAGTCTGCCATGTAGCTAGCTCTCAGTATATGGACATGTTGGACACATCTGCCATGTAGCTAGAACAATGTACATGGAAATGTTGCACTACCCTACAATGTAACTTGTTCTCTGTATATGAATATATTGGACTAGTCTTCAATGTAGCAAGCTCTGAGTATTTGTATAAATTGGAAACATCTGCCATGAAGCTATTACTCTGTATATGGACATATTGGACTTCTTCTCCATGTACCTAACCCTCAGTACATGGACATGTTGGCCACATCTGACATGTACCTAGATCTCTGTACATGGAAATGTTGCATTACACTGCCATGTAGCTAACTCTCTATATATGAACATATTGGAGTTGTCTGTCATGTAGGTAGCTCTCAGTATACGGACACATTGGACACATCTACCATGTAGCCAGAACTCTGTATATGGAAATGTGGCACTACTCTGCCATGTAGCTAGCTCTCTGTATATAGACAAGTTGGATTCATCTGCCTTGTAGCTAGAACTCTGTGTATAGAAATGTTGCCCTACCCTGTCAAGAAGATAGCTCTCTGCATATGGACATTTAAGGCTCATCTGTCATGTAGCTACCTCTATGTACATTGATATTTTGGACTGATCTGTCATGTAGGTAGCTCTCATTAGCCAGTGTGCTATTACCCTGATTATGGACATGTTGGACTACTCATCCATGTTGCTATCTCTCTGTATATGAACCCTTTGGACTCATCTGTCTTGTAGCTGGAAGTCTTTATATGTAAATGTTGCATTACTCTGCCATGTAGCTAGGTTTCTGTATATAGACAAGTAGTACTCATCTGCCTTGTAGCTAGAACTCTGTATTTGGAAATGTTGTACTACTCTGCCATGTAGGTAGCTCTCTGTATATGGACATTTTGGATTCGTCTGCCATGTAGCTAGATCTCTGTACATGGATATGTTGGACTGATCTGCCAATTAAATAACTCTCTCTATATGAACATATTGGACTTGTCTACCATGTATGTAACTCTCAGTATATCAACACATTGGACACATCTGCCATGTAGCTAGAACTCTGTATATGGTAATGTTGCACTACCCTGCCAGGCATCTAGCTCTCTGTATATGAACTATTGGACCTGTCTGCCATGTAGCCAGCTTTCAGTATATTGATATGCTGCACTCATCTGCCATGTAGTTAGTATCCTGTATATGGACAAGTTGAACTACTCTGCCATGTATCTAGTTCGCTGTATATAGACAAGTTGGACTCATCTTCCTTGTAGCTAGAACTCTGTATTTGGAAATGTTGCACTACTCTGCCATGTAGCTAGCTCTCTGTATATGCACATTTTGGACTCATCTGACATGTAGCTAGCTCTCTCTGGATGGATATTTTGGACTGATCTGCCATTTAGTTAGCTCTCAGTATTTGGAAACTTAGGACACATCTGCCATGTAGGTAGAACTCTGTATATAGACATGTTGGACTCATCTACCTTGTAGCTAGCCCTCTGTATATAGACATGTTGGACAACTCTTCCATGTAGGTATCTCTCAGTATATGGAAAAGTTGGACTCATCTGCTTTGTAGCTAGAAATCTGTATATGAAAATCTTGCATTATTCTGCCATGTAGCTAGCTTTCTGTATATAGACAAGTTGGACTAATCTGCCTTGTAGCTAGAAGTCTGTATTTGGAAATGTTGCACTACTCTGCCATGTATATAGCTCTCTGAATATGGGCATTTTGGACTCGTCTGACATGTAGCTAGCTCTCTGTGGATGGATATTTTGGACTGATCTGCCATGTAGGTAGCTCTCAGTATATGTACACTTAGGCACATCTGCCATGTAGATAGAACTCTGTATATAGAAATGTTCCACTACTCTGCCATGTATCTAACTCTCAGGATCTTGACAAGTTGAACTCATCTACCTTGTAACTAGTACCCTGTATATGGACACTTTGGACTCATCTGCCTTATATCTAGCTCTCAGTATATGGACAGGTTGGACACATCTGCCATGTAGCTAGCACTCTGAATATGAACATATTGAACTTGTCTGCCATGTTTCTACTTCTCCGTACATAGATATGTTGGAGTGATCTTCCAAGGAAGTATCTCTCTTTATATAGATCAGTTGGACTCATCTGCCTTGTAGCTAGAAGTCTGTATATGGAAATTTTGCACTCCCCTGCCATGTAGCTATCTCTCTGTATATAGACAACTTGGACTCATCTGCCTTGTAGCTAGAA
>NW_006408949.1:234362-243139 GCF_000296735.1 Chrysochloris asiatica
ATATGTACATTTTGTACTCGTCTGCCATGAAGTTAGCTCTCTGTACATGGATATGTTGGACTGATCTGCCAAGTAGGTAGCTCTCTGTATATAAACAAAATGGACTTGTCTGCCATGTAGCTAGCTCTCAGTATGTAAACATGTTGGACTCATTTGCTATGTAGCTAGTACCCTGTATATGGGCATGTTGCAGTACTCTGCCATGTAGTTTGCTCTCTGTATATACACAAGATGGACTCATCTGCCTTTTAGCTAGAACTTTGTATATGCAAATGTTGCACTACACTGTCATGAAGCTAGCACACAGTATATGTAAATTTTGGACTCGTCTGCCATGTAGCTAGCTCTCTGTGAATGGATATGTTGGACTGATCTGCCATGTAGGTACCTGTCAGTAAATGTACCTGTTGGACATATTTGCCATGTAGCTAGAACTCTGTATATGGAAATGTTTCACTACGCTGCCATATAGCTAGCTCTATGTAAATGGACATGTTGGACTGATCTGCCAAGTAGGTAGCTCTCTGTATATGAACATAATGGCCTTGTCTGCAATGTAGCTAGCTCTCAGTATATGGGCATGTTGGACTCATCTGCTATGTAGCTAGTAACTGTATATGGACATGTTGCAATACTCTGCCATGTAGCTAGCTCTCTTTATATAGACAAGTTGGATTCATCTGCCTTGTAGCTTAAACTCTATATATGGAAATGTTGCACTTCCCTGTCATTTTGGACTCATCTGCCTCGTAGTTAGAACTCTGTATATGGAAATGTTGTTCTACCTTGCTATGTAGCTAGCTCTCTGTAATTGGACATTTTGAACTCATCTGCCATGTAGCTAGCTCTCTATACATGGCTATGTTTGACTGATCTGCCAAGTAGGTAGCTCTCTGTATATGAACATATGGGATTTATATGCCATGTAGCTAGCTCTCAGTATATAGACAAGTTGGGCTCATTTGTCTTGTAGCTAGAACTCTGTATATGGAAATGTTGCATTACCCTGCCATGTAGCTACCTCTCTGTACATGGAAATTTTGGACTCGTCTGCCATGTAGCTAGCACTCTGCACATAGATATGTTGTTCTGATCTGCCAAGTAGGTAGCTCTCTGTATATGAACATATTGGACTTTTCTGACATGTAGCTAGCTCTCAGTATATGGACATGTTGGATTCATCAGCCATGTAGTTTGTACCCTGTATATGGACATATTGGACTTGTCTTCCATGTAGCTATCACTCAGTATATGGACACATCGGATACATATGCCATGTAGCTGAACTCTGTATATGTTAATGTTGCACTCCCCTGCCCTATAGCTAGCTCTCTGTATATATGAACATATTGGACTTTTCTGCCATGTAGCTAGCTCTCAGTATATGAACATGTTGTACTCATCTGCCATTTAGCTAGTACTCTTTATATTTAAATATTGCACTACCCTGCAATGTAGTTAGCTCTCAGTATAAAGACATGTTGGACTCATTGGCCAGGTAGTTAGTACTCTTTATATGGACATGTTGGACAATCTGCCATGTCGTTACCTCTCAATATATGAACACTTTGGACTCATCTGTCATATAGCTTGAACTTTGTATATGGAAATGATGCACTACACTTCCATATAGATAGGTCTCTGTATATGGATATTTTGGACACTTCTGACATGTAACTAGCTCTCAGTGCATGGATATTTTTGACTATTCAGCCATGTAGCTAGCTCTCAGTATACAGACACGTTAGACACATCTGCAATTTAGCCAGAATCCGTATATGGATATGTTGCACTACTCTGTCATGTAGCTTGCTCTCTGCATATGGACATGTTGGACTCGTCTTCCATGTAGCTAGCATTCAGTATATGGACATGTTGGACACATCTGCCATGTAGCTTGAACTCTGTATATGGAAATGTTGAACTACCCTGCGATGTAGCTAGTTCTCTCTATAAATCACATGTTGGACTCATTCGCCAGGTAGATAGTACTCTTTATATGGACATGTTGTACTACTCTGCCATGTAGCTAACTCTCAGTATATGAACGCTTTGGACACATCTGCCATATAGCTTGAACTTTGTATATGGAAATTATGCACTACTCTTCCATGTAGCTAGGTATCTGTATATGGACATTTTGGACTCTTCTGACATGTAGCTAGCTTTCAGCGCATGGATATTTTTGACTACACAGCCATGTAGCTATCACTCAGTATATGGACACGTTAGACACATCTGCCACGTAGCCAGAATCTGTTTATGGAAATGTTGCACTACTCTGCCATGTAGCTAGCTCTCTGTATATGGACATGTTGGACTTGTCTGACATGTAGCTAGCTCTGTGCACATGGATATGTTGGACTGATCTGACAAGAAGGTACCTTTCTGTATATGAATATATGGGACTTGTTTGCCTTGTATCTAGCTCGCAGTATATGGACATGTTGGACTGAACTGCCATGTAGCTAGTACTCTGTATAAGGACAAGTTGCACTACTCTGCCTTGTAGCTTGCTCTGTATATAGACTAGTTGGACTCATCTGCCTTGTAGCTAGAACTCTGTACATGGATATGTTTCACTACCCTGCCATGTAGATAGCTCTCTGAATATTTACATGTTGCACGACTCTGCCATATAGCTAGCTCTCTGTACATAGACCAGTTGGACTCATCTGCCTTGTAGCTAGAACTCTGTATATGAAAATGTTGCACTATTCTGCCATGTTGCTATCTCTCTGTATATAGACAAGATGGACTCATTTGCCTTGTAACTAGAACTGTATATATGGAAAGGTTGCACTACCCTTGCCATGTAGCTAGCTCTCTGTATATGGACATTTTGGACTCATCTGACATGTATCTAGCTCTCTGTGCATGGATATTTTGGACTACTCAGCCATGTAGCTAGCTCTCAGTGTTTGAATAAGTTGGACCCATCTGCCATGTAGCTGGAATTCTCTATATGAAAATGTTGGACAGATCAGCCATGTAGGTAGCTCTCAGTATATGGACATGTTGGACACATCAGTCATGTAGCTAATACTCTGTATATGGACACGTTACACTACTCAGCCATGTAGCTAGCTTTCTGTATATAGACAAGTTGGATTCATCTTCCTTGTAGCTAGAACTCTGTATATGGAAATGTTGTACTACCCTGCCATGTAGCTAGCTCTCTGTCTATGGACATTTGGACTCGTCTGGCATGTGGATTGTTCTGTGTGCATGCATTTGTTGGACTGATCTGCCATGTAGGTATCTCTCAGTATAAGTACACGTTGGACATATCTGCCATGTAGCTAGAACTCTGTATATGGAAATGTTGCACTACTATGCCATGTAACTAGCTTTCTATATATGGACATTTTGGACTCATCTGATATGTATATAGCTCTCTGTAAATGGACATGTTGGATTGATCTGCCAAGTAGGTAGCTCTCTGTATATAAAAATAATGGACTTGTCTGCCATGTAGCTAGCTCTCAGAATATGGACATGTTGGACTCATCTGTTATGTAGCTAGTACCATGTATATGGACATTTTGCACTACTCTGACTTGTGGCTAGCTCTCGGTATATAGACAAGTTGGACTCATCTGTCTTGTAGCCAGAACTCTGTATATGGAAATCTTGCACTACCCTGCCATGTAGCTACCTCTCTGTATATAGACAAGTTGGACATATCTGCCTTGAAACTAGAACTCTGTATATGGAAATGTTTCACTACCCTGTCATGTAGCTAGCTCTCTGTATATAGACAAGTTGGACTCCTCTGCTTTGTTGCTATAACTCTATATATGTAAATGTTGCACTACCCTGCCATGAAGCTAGCTCTCAATATATGGACATGTTGGACACATTAGACAGGTAGCTAGTACTCTTTATATGGGCATGTTGGACTTCTCTACCATGTAACTAGCTCTCAGTATATGAACACTTTGGACTCATCTGCCATGTAGCTTGGACTCTGTATATGGAAATGATGCACTACTCAGCCATGTAGCTAGCTCTTTGTATATGGACATTTTGGACTCATGTGACATGTAGCTAGCTATCTCTGCATGGATATTTTGGACTACTCTGCCATGTAGCTAGGTCTCAATTTATGGACACTTTGGACTCGTCTGACATGTAGCTAGCTCTCTGTACATGGATATTTTTGACTGATCTGACCTGTTGGTACCTCTAACTATAAGAACACGTGTTGCACATCTGCCATGTAGCTAGAATTCTGTATATTGAAATGTTGCACTACTCTACCATGTAGCTATCTCTCTGTATATAGACAAGTTGGACCCATCTGTCTTTCAGCTAGAACTCTGAATGAATATGAACATATTGGACTTGTCTGCCATGTAGTTACTTCTCTGTACATAGATATTTTGGACTGATCTGGCAAGTAGGTATCTCTTTTAAAATAGACTAGTTAGACACATCTGACTTGTAGCTAGAACTCTGTAAATAGAAATGTTGAACTACGCTGCCATGTAGCTAGCTCTCTGTATATGGACATTATGGACTCGTCTGCCATGTAACTAGCTCTCTGTACATGGATATGTTGGACTGATCTGTCAAGAAGGTAGTTCTCTGTATATGAACATATTGGACTTTTCTGCCATGTAGCTACCTCTCAGTATATGGGCATGTTGGACTCATTAGCCAGGTTGTCAGTACCCTGTATATGGACATGTTGGACTACTCATCCATGTATCTAGGTCTCAGTATATGAACACTTTCGACTCATCTACCATGTAGCTTGAACTCTGTGTATGGAAATGATGAAATATTCTGCCATCTAGCTAGCTCTCAATATATGGACATCTTGGACTCGTCAGACATGTAGCTAGATCTCTGTGCATAGATATTTTGAACTGATCTGCCATGTAGTTAGCTATCAGTATATGGACACGTTGTACACATCTGCCATGTAGTTTAACGCTGTGTATGGAAATAATGAACTACTCTGCCATGTAGCTTGCTCTCTGTATATAGACAAGTTTGATTCATATGCCTTGTAGCTAGAACTCTGAATATGGAAATATTGCACTCCACTGCCATGTAGCTAGCTCTCAGTATATCGACATTTAGGACACTTCTGTCATGTAGCTAGCTCTCTGTACATGGATATGATGGATTGATATGCCAAGAACATAGCTCTCTGTATATGAACATATTGGACTTGTGTGCCATGTAGCTAGCTTTCAGTATATGGACATGTTGTAATCATTACCATGTAGCTAGTACCCTGTATATGGACATGTTGGACTACTCATCCATTTAGCTAGCTCTCAGTATATGGACACATTGGCCACATCTGCCATGAAGCTAGATCTCTGTATATGGAAATGTTGCACTACCCTGCCATGTAGCTAGCAATCTGTATGCATACATTTTGTACTTGTCTGCCATGTAGTTAATTCTCTGTACATGGATATGTTGGACTGATGTGCCAAGTGCATAGCTTTCTGTATATGAACATATTGGAGTTACCTGCAATGTAGCTTTTTATCATTAAATGGACATGTTGGACTCATTAGCCACGTAGCTAGTACCCTGTATATGGACATATTGGACTAGTCTGCCATGTAGCTAGCTCTCAGTATATGAACATGTTGGACACATCTGCCATGTAGCTAGAACAATGTACATGGAAATGTTGCACTACCCTACAATGTAACTTGTTCTCTGTATATGAATATATTGGACTAGTCTTCAATGTAGCAAGCTCTGAGTATTTGTATACATTAGAAACATCTGCCATGAAGCTATTACTCTGTATATGGACATATTGGATTTCTTCTCCATGTACCTAACCTTCAGTACATGGACACGTTGGGCACATCTGACATGTACCTAGATCTCTGTACATGGAAATGTTGCACTACACTGCCATGTAGCTATCTCTCTATATATGAACATATTGGAGTTGTCTGTCATGTTGGTAGCTCTCAGTATACGGACACATTGGACACATCTACCATGTAGCCAGAACTCTGTATATGGAAATGTGGCACTACTCTGCCATGTAGCTAGCTCTCTGTATATGGAAATGTTGCCCTACCCTGCAAAGAAGATAGCTCTCTGCATATGGACATTTAAGACTCATCTGTCATGTAGCTACCTCTGTGTACATTGATATTTTGGACTGATTTGCCATATAGGTAGCTCTCATTAGCCAGTGTGCTAGTACCCTGATTATGGACATGTTGGACTACTCTTCCATGTAGCTATCTCTCAGTATATGAACGCTTTGGACTCATCTGCCTTGTAGCTAGAAATCTGTATATGAAAATGTTGCATTACTCTGCCATGTAGCTAGGTTTCTGTATATAGACAAGTAGGACTCATCTGCCTTGTAGCTAGAACTCTGTATTTGGAAATGTTGTACTACTCTGCCATGTAGGTAGCTCTCTGTATATGGACATTTTGGACTCGTCTGCCATGTAGCTAGATGTCTGTACATGGATATGTTCGACTGATCTGTCAGTTACATAACTATCTCTATATGAACATATTGGACTTGTCTACCATGTATGTAACTCTCAGTATATGAACACATTGGACACATCTGCCATGTAGCTAGAACTCTGTATATGGTAATGTTGTACTACCCTTCCAGGAATCTAGCTCTCTGTATATGATCTGTTGGACTTGTCTGCCATGTAGCCAGCTCTCAGTATATCGATATGCTGTACTCATCTGCCATATAGCTAGTATCCTGTATATGGACAAGTTGAACTACTCTGCCATGTATTTAGTTCTCTGTATATAGACAAGTTGGACTCATCTCCTTGTAGCTAGAACTCTGTATTTGGAAATGTTGCACTACTCTGCCATGTAGCTAGCTCTCTGTATATGCACATGTTGGACTCGTCTGACATGTAGCTAGCTCTCTGTGGATGGATATTTTGGACTGATCTGCCGTTTAGTTAGCTCTCAGTATTTGGAAACTTAGGACACATCTGCCATGTAGGTAGATCTCTGTATATGGAAAGGTTGCACTACTTGCCATGTATCTAGCTCTCAGTATATGGACAAGTTGGACTCATCTACCTTGTAGCTACTACCCTGTATATGGCATACTGGACTGCTTTGCCATGTACGTAGCTCTCGCTATATGCACTCATTGAACACATCTGCCATGTAGTTAGAACATTGTATATGGAAACGTTGCTCTACCCTGCCATGTAGCTAATAGCTCTCTGTACTTAGACATGTTGGACTCATCTTCCTTGTAGCTAGAAATCTGTATATGTAAATGTTGCATTATTCTGCCATGTATCTAGCTTTCTGTATATAGACAAGTTGGACTCATCTGCCTTGTAGCTAGAAGTCTGTATATGGAAATTTTGCACTCCCCTGCCATGTAGCTATCTCTCTGTATATAGACAACTTGGACTCATCTGCCTTGTAGCTAGAAGTCTGTATTTGGAAATGTTGCACTACTCTGCCATGTAGCTAGCTCTCTGAATATGGACATTTTGGACTCGTCTGACATGTAGCTAGCTCTCTTTGGATGGATATTTTGGACTGATCTGCCATGTATGTAGCTCCCAGTATATGTACACTTAGGCACATCTGCCAAGTAGATAGAACTCTGTATATAGAAATGTTCCACTACTCTGCCATGTATCTAGCTCTCAGTATATGGACAAGTTGGATTCATCTACCTTGTAGCTTGAACTCTGTATATGGACACTTTGGACACATCTGCCTTATAGCTAGCTCTCAGTATATGGACAGGTTGGACACATCTGCCATGTAGCTAGCACTCTGTATATGAACATATTGAACTTGTCTGCCATGTTGCTACTTCTCTGTACATAGATATGTTGGACTGATCTTCCAAGGAGGTATCTCTCTTTATATAGACCAGTTGGAATCATCTGCCTTGTAGCTAGAAGTCTGTATATGGAAATTTTGCACTCCACTGCCATGTAGCTATCTCTCTGTATATAGACAACTTGGACTCATCTGCCTTGTAGTTAGAACTCTGTATATGGAAAATTTGCAGTACCCTACCATGTAGCTAGCTGTATGTATATGAACATATTGGACTTTTCTGCCATGTAGTTAGCTCTCAGTATATGGACCTGTTGGATTCATCTGCAATTTAGCTAGTACTCTGTATATTGAAATACTACACTACCTTGTCATGTAGCTAGCTCTCAGTATATGGAAATGTTGGTCTCATTAGCCAGGTAGATATTATTTTTATAGGGACATGTTGGATTAGTCTGCCATATAGCTACCTCTCAATATATGAACACTTTGGACTCATTGGCCATGTAGATTGAACTCTGAATATGGAAATGATGCACTACTCTTCCATGTAGCTAGGTCACTGTAAATGGACATTTTGGACTCTTCTGGCATGTAGCTAGCTCTCAGTGCATGGATACATTTGACTACTCAGCCATTTAGCTAGCTCTCATCATATGGACACGTTGGAAACAATTGCCATGTAGCCAGAATCGGTATAAGGAAATGTTGCACTAATTTGCCTTGTAGCTAGCTCTCTGTATATTGACATTTTGGATTCATTAAACATGCACCTAGCTCTCTGTACATGGATATGTTGGACTATTATGCCAAGTAGGTAGCTCTCTGTATATGAACACATGGGACTTGAATGTCTTGGCGCTTGCTCTCAGTATATGTACTTGTTATACTAACCTGCCATGTAGCTAATACTCTGTATAAGAACAAGTTGCACTACTCTGCCATGTAGCTAGCTCTCTGTATATAGACTAGTTGGACTCATCTGCCTTGTA
>NW_006408949.1:243948-249361 GCF_000296735.1 Chrysochloris asiatica
GCTCTCTCTATATAGACAAGTTGGACTCATCTGACTTGTAGCTAGGAGTCTGTATATGGAAATGATGCACTTCTCTGCCATGTAGCTAGCTTTTGGTATTTGGACATTTTGTATTCGACTACCATGTAGCTAGCTCTCTTAAATGGACATGTTGGACTGATATGACAAGTATGTAGCTCTCTGTATATGAACATAATGGACTTACCTGCCATGTTGCTAGCTCTAAGTATATATACATTTTGTACTCGTCCACCATGTAGTTAGCTCTCTGTACATGGATATGTTGGACTGGTCTGCCAAGTAGTTAGCTTTCTGTACATAAACAAAATGGACTTGTCTGCCATGTAGCTAGCTCTCAGTATGTGGCAATGTTGGACTCATTTGCTATGTAGCTAATACCCTGTATATGGGCATGTTGCACTACTCTGCCATATAGCTTGCTCTCTGTATACACACAAGATGGACTCATTTGCCTTTTAGCTAGAACTCTGTATATGCAAATGTTGCACTACCCTGCCATGAAGCTAGCACTCAGTATATGTAAATTTTGGACTCGTCTGACATGTAGCTAGCTCTCAGTGCATGGATATTTTTGTCTACTCAGACATGTAGCTAGCTGTCAATATATGGACACTTTGGACACATCGGCCAGGTAGAAAGAATCTGTATATGGAAATGTTGCAGTACTCTGCCATGTAGCTAGCTCTCTCTATATGGACATTTTGGACTTGTCTGCCATGTAGCTAGCTCTCTGTGAACGGATATGTTGGACTGATCTGCCATGTAGGTAACTGTCAGTAAATGTACATGTTGGACATATTTGCCATGTAGCTAGAACTCTGTATATGGAAATGCTTCACTACGCTGCCATGTAGCTAGCTTTCTGTATATGGACATTTGTATCCGTCTGCCATATAGCTAGCTCTATGTAAATGGACATGTTGGACTGATCTGCCAAGTAGGTAGCTCTCTGTATATGAACATAATGGCCTTGTCTGCAATGTAGCTAGCTCTCAGTATATGGGCATGTTGGACTCATCTGCTATGTAGCTAGTACCCTGTATATGGATATGTTGCAATACTCTGCCATGTAGCTAGCTCTCTGTATATAGACAAGTTGGATTCATCTGCCTTGTAGCCAGAAATCTGCATATGATAATGTTGCACTACAATGCCATGTATCTAGCTCTCTGTATATGAACATAATGGCCTTGTCTGCAATGTAGCTAGCTCTCAGTATATGGGCATGTTGGACTCATCTGCTATGTAGCTAGTACCCTGTATATGGATATGTTGCAATACTCTGCCATGTAGCTAGCTCTCTGTATATAGACAAGTTGGATTCATCTGCCTTGTAGCCAGAAATCTGCATATGATAATGTTGCACTACAATGCCATGTAGATAGCTCTCTGTAATTAGGCAAGTTGGACTCATCTTCCTTGAAACCAGGACTCTATATATGGAAATGTTGCATTACACTGCCATGTAGTTATCTCTCTGTATATGGACATTTTGGATTTGGCTGCCATGTTGCTAGCTCTCTGTACTTGGATATGTTCGACTGATCTGTCAAGTAGGTAGCTCTCTCTATATGAACATATTGGACGTGTCTGCCGTGTAGCTAACTCTCAGTACATGGACATGTTGGACTCCTCTGCCTGGTAGCTAATACCCTGTATATGGTCTGGATGCCCTACTCTTCCATGTAGCTAGCTCTCAATAAATGAAGATTTTGGACTCATCAGCCATGTAGCTTGAACTCTGTATATGGAAATGTGGCATTACCCTGCCATGTAGCTAGCTCTCAGTAAATGAACCTTTTGGACTTGTCTGACATATAGTTAGTTATCATTGCATGGATATTTTTGACTTCTCAGCCATGTAACTTGCTCTCACTACATGGACATGTTGGACACATCTGCCATGTAGCCAGAATCTGTATATGGAAATGTTGCACTATTCTGTCATGTAGCTAGCTCTCTGTATATGAACATTTTGGACTCGTCTGCCATTTAGGTAGCTCTCTGTACATGGATATGTTGGATTGATATGTGATCTAGGTAGCTCTATATATATGAACATGCTGGACTTGTTTGCCATGTAGCTAGAGAGCTAGTACCATGTATATTTACATGTTTGCCTACTCATCTGGAACATGCTGGACTTGTCTGCCATGTAGCTAGTTCTCAGTATATGAACACTTTGGACTCATCTGCAATGTAGATTGAACTCTGTATATGGAAATGTTACACTACCCTGTCATGTAGCTACTTCTTTGTATATGGACATTTTGGACTCGTCTGCCATTTAGCTAGCTCTCTGTATATGGATATGTTGGACTGATCTGCCAAGTAGGTAGCTCTCTGCATATGAACATATTGGACTTGTCTGCCATGTAGCTAGCTCTCAATATATGGACATGTTGGAATCATCTAATATGTAGCTAGTACGCTGTATATGGACATGTTGGACTGCTCTGTCATGTAGCTATCTCTCAGTGTATGGACACATTGGAAACGTATGCCATGTACTTATATTGCTGTGTATGGAAATGTTGCAATACTCTGCCATGTAGCTAGCTCTCTATATATAACAAGTTGGACTCATCTACCTTGTACCTAGATCTCTGTGTATTAAAATGCTGCACTACACTGCAATGTAGCTAGCACTCTGTATATGGACATTTTGGACTCATCTGCCATATAGCTAGCTCTCTGTACATGGATGTTTTGGACTGATCTGTCAAGTAGGTAGCCCTCTGTATATGAACATACTGGACTTTTCTGCCATGTAGCTAGCTCTCAGTATATGGAAACATCTGCCATATAGCTAGAACTCTTAATATAGACATGTTGGAGTACTCTGCCATGTAGTTAGCTCTCTGTATATAGACAATTTGTACTCATCTGCCTTGTTACTTGAACTCTGTATATGGAAATGTTGCATTATCCTGCCATGTAGCTAGCTGTCTGTATATGGACATTTTGGACTGGTCTGCCATGTAGCCTAGCTCTATGTATATGGATATTTTGGACTGATCTGCCAAGTAGGTAGCTCTCTGTATATGATCATATTGAAATTGTCTGCCATGTCGCTAGCTCTCAATATATGGACATGTTAGACTCATCTAATATGTAGCTGGTGCCCTGTATATGGGCATGTTTGATTCCTCTTCCATGTACCTATCTCTCAGTGTATGGACACATTGGACACATCTGCCATGTACCTAGAACTCTGAATATGGAAACAATGCACTACTCTGCCATGTAGCTAGCTCTCTATATATAGACCTGTTGGAATTATCTGCCTTGTACCTAGAACTCTGTATATGGAATTGCTGCACTCCCCTGCCAAGTGGCTAACTCTCTATATATGGACATTTTGGACTTATCTGTCATGTAGCTAGCTCTCTGTACATGGCTATGTTGGACTGATATGCCAAGTAGGTAGCTCTCTGTATATGAACATATTGGACTTGTCTACCATGTAGTTACCTCTCAGTATAAGGACAAATTGGACACATCTGCCATGTAGCTCGTACCCTGATTATGTACATGTTGGACTACTCTGACATGTTGCTATCCCTCAGTATATGGACACGTTGGATACATCTGCCATGTTGCAAGAACTCTGTATATTGAAATGTTGCTCTACCATGCCCTGTACTTCTATCTCTGTATATAGACAAGTTGGACTCATCTGCCTTGTACCTAGAACTCTGCATATGGAAATGTTTCACTATCCTGCCATGTAGCTAATTCTCTGTATAGGACACTTTGGAAATGTCTGCCATATAGCTAGCTCTCTGTACGTGGATATGTTGGACTCATCTACAAAGTAGTTAGTTCTCTGTATATGAACATACTGGACTTGTCTGCCATGTAGCTAGATCTCAGTATATGGACAGGTTGGAAACATCTGCCATATAGCTAGAAATCTGAATATAGACAGGTTGGAGTACTCTGCCATGTAGCTAGCTCTCTGAATATAGACAATTTGTACTCATCTGCCTTGTAGATAGAACTCTGTATATGGAAATGATGCATTAACCTGCCATGTAGCTAGCTCTCTGTATATGGACATTTTGGACTCGTCTGCAATGTAGCTTAGCTCTCTGTACATGAATAGGTTGGACTGATCTGCCAAGGAGGTAGCTCTCTGTATATGAATATACTGGGATTGTCTGCCATATAGCTAGCTCTCAGTATATGGATATGTTGGACTCATCTGCCATGTAGCTATGCCCTTTATATGGACATGTTGGACTGCTCTGCCTTGTAGCTAGCTCTCAGTGTATGAACACATTCGACAGATACCTCTGCTATGTTGCTAGAACTCTGTATATGAAAATGTCACACTACCCTTCCATGTACTTTGATCTCTGTATATAGACAAGTTAGACTCATCTGCCTTGTATCTAGAACTATCTATATATGGAAATGTTGCACTACCCTGTCATGTATCTAGCTCTCTGTATATGGACATTTTGGAGTTGTCTGCCTTGTAGCTAGCTCTCTGTACATGGCTATGTTGGAATGATCTGCCAAGTAGGTAGCTCTCTCTAGAAGAACATATTGGACTTGTCTGCCATAGAGCTAGTTCTCAGTATGTGGACATGTTGGACACATCTGCCATGTAGCTAGAACTCTGTATATGGAAGTGTTGCACAATCTTTGCATGTAGCTAGCTCTCTGTAAGTAGACAAGTTGGACTCATTTGCCATGTAGCTCAAACTCTATATATGGAAATGTTGCACTACTCTGCAATGTAGCTAGCTCTCTGTATAGGAACATATTGGACTTGTCTGCCATGTAGCTAGCTCTCAATATATGGCCATGTTGGACTCATCTAATATGTAGCTAGTACCCTGTATATGGACATGTTGGACTGCTCTGTCATGTAGCTATCTCTCAGTGTATGGACACATTGGACACATCTGCCATGTACCTATATCTCTGTATATGGAAATGTTGCACTATTCTAACATGTAGCTAGGTCTCTATACATAGACAAGTTGGAATCATCTGCCTAGTACCTAGATCTGTGTATATCGAAAAGCTGCACTACCCTGCCATGTAGTTAGCTCTCTGTATATTGACATTTTGGACTCATCTGCCATGTAGCTATCTCTCTGTACATGGATATGTTGGTCTGATCTGTCAAGTAGATAGCTCTATGTATATGAACATATTGGACTTGTCTGACATGTTGCTAGCTCTCAGTATATGGACATTTTGGACTCATCAGCCATGTAGTTTGTACCCTGTATATGGACATATTGGACTTGTCTGCCACTTTGGACACATCTGCCATGTAGTTAGAACTCTATATATTTAAATGTTGCTCTGCACTGCCATGTAGCTGGCTCTCTGTATATAGACAAGTTGGAATCATCTGCCTTTTAACTAGAAC
>NW_006408949.1:250292-262459 GCF_000296735.1 Chrysochloris asiatica
ATTTTGGACCCATCTGCCATGTATCTAGCTCTCTGTGCATGGATATGTTGGACTGATGTGTCAAGTGGGTAGCTCTTTGTACATGAACATATTGGCTTGGCTGCCATATAGGTAGCTCTCCGTATATGGTCACATAGTATACATCTGACATGTAGCTAGATCCTTGTATATGGAAATGTTGGACTGCTCTGCAATGGAGCTGGCTCTCTTCATATAGACACATTGGATTCATCTGCCTTGTAGCTAGAACTCTGTATATGGAAATGTTGCACTACTCAGCCATGTAGCTAGCTCTCTGTATATGGATATTTTGGTCTCATCTGCCATGTAACTAGCTCTCTGTACATGGATATGTTGGACTAATATGTCAAGTAGGTAGCTCTCTGTATATGAACATATTGGACTTGTCTGCCATATAGTTAACTCTCAGTATATGAACACATAGGACACATCTGCCATTTAGCTAGAAACTTGTATATGGAAATGTTGGACTGCTCTGCCATGGAACTAGCTCTTTTTTTATAGACACGTTGATTCATCTGCCTTGCAGCTATAACTCCGTATATGGAAATGTTGCACTACCCAGTCATGTAGCTAGCTCTCTGTATATGGACATTCTGGATTTGCCTGCCAAGTAGCTAGCTCTCAGTATATGGACATGTTAGACTAATCTGCCATGTAGCTAGTACCCTGTATATGGACCTGTTGAACTATTTTGCCATGTCACTAGGTCTCAGTATATGGACACGTTGGACACATATGCCAAGTATCTAGAACATTGTATATGGAAATGTTACCCTACGAAGCCATGTAGCTAGCTCTCTGTATATAAACAAGTTGGACTTTTTCTGCTTTGTAGCTAGAACTCTGTATATGGAAATGTTGCACAACCCTGCCATGTAGCTACCTCTCTGTATATGGATATTTTGGACTTGTATGCCATGTAGCTAGCCTCTTTACATGGATATGTTACACTAATCTGCGAAGTAGTTAGCTCTCTGTATATGAACATATTGGACTTCTCTGCCATGTAGCTAGCTCTCAGTATATGGACATCTTGGACACATCTGCCATGTATCTAGTACCCTGTATACAGACATGTCGGAGTGCGCTAACATCTACCTAGCTCTCAGTGTATGGACACGTTGGGCATATCTGCTATGTAGCTAGAAATCTGTATGTGGAAATGTTGCACTATGAAGCCGTGTAGCTAGCTCTCTTTATATGGACATTTTGGACTCGTCTTCCATGTAGCTAGCTCCCTGTTCATGGATATGTTGGACTGATCTGCTAAGTAGGTAGCTTTCTGTATATGAACATATTGGACTTGTCTGCCCTGTAGGTGGCTCTCAGTATATGGACATGGTGGACACATCTGCCATGTAGCTAGAACTCTATATATGGAAATGTTGCACTACCCTGCCATGTAGCTAGCTCTCTGTATATGGACAATTTGGACCCCTCTGCCATGTAGCTAGCTTCCTGTACATGGATATGTTGGACTGATCTTCTATGAAGGTAGCTTCTGTGTATGAACATATTGGACTTGTCTGCCCTGTAGGTGGATCTCAGTATATGGACACGTTGGGCACATCTGCCATGTAGCTGGCTCTTAGTATATGGACACGATGAACACTCTGCCACGTAGCTAGGACTCTTTATATGGACATTTTGGACTAATCTGACATGTAGTCAGCTCTCTGTGCATTGATATTTTGGACTGACCTGCCATGTAGGTAGCTCTCAGTTTATGGACAAGTTTGACACATCTGCCATGAAGCTACAACTCTGTATATGGTAATGTAACACTACTCTGCGATGTGTCTAGCTCTCTGTATATGGACATTTTCGACTTGTTTGCCATGTAGCTAGCTCTTTGTACATGGTTATAATGGACTGATCTGCCAAGTAGGTAACTCTCTGTATATGAACATATTGGACTCATCTGACATGTAGTCAGCTCTCAGTATATGGACATGTTGGACTCATCTGCCATGTAGCTAGTACCCTGTATATGGAAATATTGCAATACTCTGCCATGTAGCTAGCTCATTGTATATGGACATATTGGACTCGTTTGCCATGTAGCTAGCACTCTGTACATGGATATGATGAACTGATCTGCCAAGTTGGTAGCTCTCTGTATATGAACATATAGGACTTTTCTGCCATGTAGCTAGTTCTGTATATATGGACATGTTGGACTCATCTGACATGTAGCTCGTACCCTCTATATGGTCAAGTTGGTCTGCTCTTCAATGTAGCTAGCTCTCAGTGTATGGACATGTTGGTTACATCTGCTATGTACCTAGAAATCTGTATAAGGAAATGTTACACTACCCTGCCATGTAGCTAGCTCTCTCTATATGGACATCTAGGTCACGTTTGCCATGTAGCAAGCTCTCTGTACATTGATATTATGAACTGATCCACCACGTAGGTAACTCTCTGTATATGAGCATATTGGACGTGTTTGCCATGTATCTAGCTCTCAATATATGGACATGTTGGACTCATCTGCCATGTAGCTAGTACGCTTTACATGGACATGTTGCACTAATCTGCCATGTAGCTAGCTCTCTGTATATGGACATATGGACTCATCTTCCGTGTAGCTAGCTCTCAGTACATGGATATGTTTGACTGATCTGCCAAGTAGGTAGCTCTCTGTATATGAACATATTGGACTTGTCTGCCGTGTAGGTGGTTCTCAGTGTATGGACACGTTGGATTCATCTGCCATGTAGTCAGAACTCAATACATGGAAATGTTGCACTACACTGTCATGTAGCTAGCTGTCTGAATATAGACAAGTTGGAATCATCCGCCTTGTAGTTAGAACTCTGTATATGGAAATGTTGCAATACCATTCCTTGTAGCTAGCTCTCTGTATATAGACATTTTGGACTGGTCTGCCATGTCCTAGCACTCTGTAAATGCATAAGTTGGACTGATCTGCCAATTAGGTAGCTTTCTGTATATGAACACATTGGACTTGTCTGCCCTGTAGGTGCTCTCAGTACATGGACACATTGGACACATCTTCCAGTTAGCTAGAACTCTGTATGTGGAAATGTTGCACTACCCTGACATGTAGCTAGCTCTCTGTACATGGATATGATGAACTGATTGCCAAGTAGCTAGCTCTCTGTAAATTAACATATAGGACTTGTCTGCCATGTAGCTAGCTCTCAGTATATGGACATGTTGCACTCATCGGACATGTAACTAGTACCCTCAGTATAGACATGTTGGACTGCTCTGCCATGTAGCTAGATCTCAATGTATGGACACGTTGGACACAACTGACATGTAGCTGGAACTCTGTATATGGAAATGTTACACTGTGGTGCCCTGTGACTAGCTCTCTGTGTGTGAACATATTGGACTTGTCAGCCATGTAGCTTGCTCTCAGTATATGGATATGTTGGACTATTCTGCCATGTAGCTAGCTCTCAGTATATGAACACGTTGGACACATCTGCCATGTAGCTAGCTCTCAGAATATGGACAGGATGGACATTCTGCCATGTAGCTAGGACTCTGTATATGGACATTTTGGACTAGTATGACATGTAGTCAACTCTTTGTGCATTGATATTTTGGAATGAACTGCTATGTAGGTAGCTCTCAGTTTATGGACAAGTTTGACACATTTTCAATGAAGCTAGAACTCTGTATATGCAAATATAGCACTACTCAGCAATGTAGCTAGCTCTCTGTACAAGGATATATTGAACTGATCTGCCAAGTAGGTAGCTCGCTGTATATGAACATATTGGACTTGTCTGCCGAGTAGATAGCTCTCAATATATGGACATGTTGGACTCATCTGACATGTAGCTAGTACCCTGTATATGGACATGTTGGACTGCTCTGCCATGTAGCTAGCTCTCAGTGTATGGACACATTGGACACATCTGCCATGTACCTAGAACACTGTATATAGAAATGTTGCACTACCTTGCCATGTAGCAATCTTTCTATATTTAGACAAGTTGGACTTATCTGCCTTGTACCTAGAACTCTGTATATGGAAATGTTGCACTACCCTGCCATGTAGCTACCTCTCTGTATATAGACATTTTGAACTCGTCTGCCATGTAGCTAGCTCTCTGCACATGGATATGTTGGACTGACCTGCCAAGTAGGTAGCTCTCTGTATATGAACATATTGGACTTGTCTGCCATGTAAGTGGCTCTCAGTATATGTACACGTTGGACACATATGCCATGTAGATAGAAGTCTATATATGGAAATGTTGCACTATTCTGTCATGTAGTTAGCTCTCTGTATATAGACAAGTTGGACTCATCTGCATTGTACCTAGATCTCTGAATATGGAAATGTTGTACTGCCTTGCTATGCAGGTAGCTCTCTGTATATAGACATTTTGGACTCATCTTCCATGCAGCTAGCTCTCTGTACATGGATATGTCGGACTGATATGACAAGTAGGTAGCCCTGTGTATATAAACATACTGGAATTGTCTGCCATGTAGGTAGCTCTCAGTATATGGACACATTTGACACATCTGCCATGTAGCTAGAACTGTGTATATAGAAATGTTGCAATATGAAGCCATGTAGCTAGCTCTCTGTATATAAACAAGTTGGACTCATCTGCCTTGTAGCTAGAACTCTGTATATGGAAATGTTGCACTACCATACCATGTAGCTAGCTCTCTGTATATGGACATTTTGGACTTGTCTGCCATGTTCTAGCACTCTGTACATGGAAATGATTGACTGATCTGTCAAGTAGGTAGCTTTCTGTATATGAACATATTGGACTTGTCTGCCCTGTAGGTGGCTCTCAGTATATGGACACGTTGGACACATCTGCCATGTAGCTAAAACTCTGTATATGGAAATGTTGCACTACACTGCCATGTATCTAGCTCTGTGTAAATGGACTTTTTGGACTCGTCTGCCATGTAGTTAGCTCTCTGTACATGGATATGTTGGACTGATCTGCTAAGTAGGTAGCTCTCTGTATATAAACATATAGGACATATCTGCCCTGTAGGTGACTCTCAGTATATGGACACGTTGAACTCATCTGCCATGTAACTACTACTCTGAATATGGACATATAGGACTACTCTGCCATGTAGCTAGCGCTCAGTATATGGACAGGTTAGAAACATCTACCATGTAGCTAGAACTCTGTATAAGAAAATGTTGCACTACCCTGCCATGAAGTTAGATCTCTATATATAGACAGATTGGACTCATCTGCCTTGTAGCTAGAACTCTGTATATGGAATTGTTGCACTACCCTGCCATGTAACTAGTACTCTGTATATGGACATTTTGGACTAGTCTGTCATGTAACTAGCTCTGTGTACATGGATGTGTTGGACTGATCTGCCAATTAGGTAGCTCTCTGTATATGAACATATTGGATTTGTTTGCCATGTAGGTAGCTCTCAATATATGGACACCTTCTACACATCTTCCATGTAGCTAGAACTCTGTATATGGAAGTGTTGCACTACCCTTCCATGTAGCCAGCTCTCTGTATATGGATATTTTAGACTCCTCTATCCTGTAGCTAGCTCTCTGCACATGGATATGTGGGAGTGAACTGCCAAGTAGGTATCTCTCTGTATATGAACATATTAGACTTGTTTGTCATGTAGCTAGTTCTCAGTATATGGACACGTTGGACACATATACCCTGTATATGGACATTTTGGACTTCTCAGTCATGTTGGTAACTCTCAGTATATAGACATGTTGGACACATCGACCATGTAGCTAGAACTCTTTATAAGGAAATGTTGCACTACCATGCCATGTAGCTCGCTCTCTGTACATGGATATGATGAACTGATCTGTCACATAGGTTTCTCCCTGTATATGAACTTATCGAACTTGTCTGCCATGTAGCTTGATCTAAATATATGGACATGTTGGACAGCTCTGCCATGAAGCTAGTTCTCAATATATGGACACGTTGGACACATCTGACATGTAGCTGGAGCTCTGTATATGGAAATGTTACACAGCTCTGCCATGAAGCTAGTTCTCAATATATGGACACGTTGGACACATCTGACATGTAGCTGGAGCTCTGTATATGGAAATGTTACACTGCGCTGCCCTGTGGATAGCCCTTTGTGTGTGAACATATTGGACTTGTCTGCCATGTAGCTTGCTCTCAGTAAATGGACATATTGGACTCATGTGCCATATAGGTAATATCCTGTATATGGACATGTTGCACTACCCTGACATGAAGCTGGCTCTCTGTACATAGACAAGTTCGAATCATCTGCCTCGTAGCTAGAACTCTGTAATTGGAAATGTTGCATTACCCTGCCATGTTGCTAGCTCTCTTTATAAGGACATTTTGGACTTGTCTGCCATGTAGCTAGCTCTCTGTAAATGGATATATTGGACTGATGTGCCCAGTAGGTATCTCACTGTATATGAACATATTCGACTTCTCTTCCATGTAGCTAGCACTCAGTATATGGACATGATGGACTCATCTGCCATGTAGTTAGTACACTATATATGGAGATGTTGGACTACTCTCCCATGTAGCTAGCTCTCAGTATATGGACACGATGGACACATCTGCCATGTAGCTAGAGTTCTGTATATGGAAATGTTGCACTACACTACCTTGTAGCTAGCCCTCTGTATATGAACATATTGGATTTGTATGCCATGGAGCTAACTCTCAATATATGCACATATTGGACTCATCTGCTATGTAACTAGTACCCTATATATGGACATGTTGGACTACTCTGACATGTAGCTATCTCTGCCATGTAGCTATACGAACACTTTGGATTCATCAAACATGGAGCTTGAAATCTGCAGATGGACATTTTGGACTCGTCTGATATGTTGGTAGCTCTCTCTGCATGTATATTTTGGATTGATCTGCCATGTAGTTAGCTCTCAATATATGGACATGGTGGACACATCTTCCATGTAGGTAGCTCTCTGTATATTTTCATTTTGGACTCGCCTGCCATATAGCTAGCTCTCTGTACATGGATATGTTGGACTGATCTGCTAAGTTGGTAGCTCTCTGCATATGAATAAATTGGACTGTCTGCCATGTAGCTAGCTCTCTGTATATGGACATGTTGGAATCATCTGCCATGTAGCTGGTACCATGTATTTGCACATATTGGACTTCTCTGCCATGTAGCTAGCTCTCTGTATATGAACACTTTGGAATGATCTGCCATGTAGCTCAAACTATGTGCATGGAACTGATGCACTACTCTGCCATGTACTAGCCCTCTGTATATGAACATTTTGGACTCATCTGCCATGTAGCTAGTACCCTGTGTATGGACATGTTGGACTACTCTGCCATGTACCTAGCTCTCAGTATATGGAAATGTTGGACTCATCTGCAATGTAACTAGTACCCAGTATATGGACATGTTGCAATACTCTGCCATGTAGCTAGCTCTGTGTATATAGACAAGTTGGACTCACCTGCCTTGTAGGCAGAACTCTGTATATGGCAATGTTGCACTACCCTGCTATGTAGCTTGTTCTCTGTATACAAACATAATGAACTTGTGTGACATGTAGATAGCTCCCAGTATGTGAACATGTTGG
The DNA here is from genome assembly GCF_000296735.1 of Chrysochloris asiatica. Taxonomy (NCBI): domain Eukaryota; kingdom Metazoa; phylum Chordata; class Mammalia; order Afrosoricida; family Chrysochloridae; genus Chrysochloris; species Chrysochloris asiatica. Next base: position 257,893 of record NW_006408949.1, read on the forward strand.
ACTCATCTGCCATGTAGCTAGCTCTGTGTATATAGACAAGTTGGACTCACCTGCCTTGTAGGCAGAACTCTGTATATGGCAATGTTGCACTACCCTGCTATGTAGCTTGTTCTCTGTATACAAACATAATGAACTTGTGTGACATGTAGATAGCTCCCAGTATGTGAACATGTTGGACTCATCTGTCATGTAGCTAGTACCCTGTGTATGGACATGTTGGACTACTCTGCCATGTAGTTAGCTCACAGTATATGGACACGATGGACACTCTGTCATGTAGGTAAGAATCTGTATATGGACATTTTATTATAGTCTGACATGTAGTCAGCTCTCTTTGCATTGATATTTAGGACTGACCTGCCATGTAGGTAGATCTCAGTTTACGGACATGTTTGACATATCTGCCATGTACCTAGAACCCTGTATATGGAAATGTAGCACTACTCTGCGATGTAGCTAGCTCTCTGTATATGGACATTTTAGACTTGTCTGCCATGTAGCTAGCTCTCTGTACATAGATATAATGGACTGATCTGCCAAGTAGGTAGCTCTCTGTATATGAACATATTGGACTCATCTGACTTATAATTAGCTCTCAGTATATGGACATGTTGGACTCATCTGCCATGTAGCTTGTACCCTGTATATGGAAATGTTGCAGTATATGGAAATACCCTGTATATGGAAATACCCTGTATATGGAAATACTCTGCCATGTAGCTAGCTCAATCTATATAGACAAGTTGGACTCATCTTACTTGTAGCTAGAACTCTGCATATGGAAATGCTGCAGTACCCTGCCATGTAGCAAGCTCTCTGTATATATACATTTTGGACTTGTCTACCATGTAGCTAGCTCTCTGTACATGGATATGTTGGACTGATCTGTCAAGTAGGTAGCTCTCTTTATGAACATACTGGACTTGTTTGCCATGTTGCTAGCTCTCAGTATATAGAAAACCTGGACTCATCTGCCTTGTAGTTAGAACTCTGTATATGGAAATTTTGCATTACACTGCCATGTAGCTAGCTCTCTGTATATGGACATTTTGGATTGTCTACCTTGTAGCTATTTCTCTGTACATGGATATGTGGGAGTGATCTGCCAAGTAGGTAGCTCTCTATATGTGAACATATTGGACTTCTCTGCCATGTAGCTATTTCTCAGTATATGAACATGTTGGACACATCTGCTATGTAGCTAATACCCTGTAGATGGACATGTTGGACTTCTCGGCCATGTTGGTAGCTCTCAGTACAAAGATACATTGGACACATCAGCCATGTAGGTAGATCTCTGTATACGGAAATGTTGCAACACTCTGCCATGTAGCTTGCTCTCTGTATATAGACAAGTTGGACTCATTTGACTTGAAGCTAGAACTCTGTATATAGAAATGATGCACTACCCTGCCATTAAGCTAGCTTTCTGTATATAGACCTTTTGGACTCGTCTTCCATGTACCTAGCTCTCTGTACATGGATATGTTGGACTGATCTGCCAAGTAGGTACCTCTCTATATATGAACATATTGGACATGTCGGCCATTTAGCTATCTTTCTGTATATGGACATTTTGAACTCATCTGCCATGTATCTAGCTCTCTGCACATGGATATTTGGTATGATCTGACCTGTTGGTACGTCTAAGTATATGGACACGTTGGACATATCTGCAATTTAGCTAGAATTTATATATAGAAATGTTGCACTTCTCTGCCATGTAGCTAGCTCTCTGGATGTAGAGAAGTTGGACTCATCTACCTTGTATCTAGAACTCTGTATATGGAAATAATGTTTTACGCTGCCATGTAACTAGCTCTCTGTATATGAACATGTTGGACTTGTCTGCCATGTAGCTAACTCTCAGTATATGGACATGTTGGACTCATCTGCCATGTATCTACAACCCTGTAAATGGACATGTTGCACTACTCTGCCCTGTAGCTAGCTCTCAGTGTATGGACACGTTATGCACATCTGCATTGTAGATGAAACGCTCTATATGAGAATGTTGCACTACTCTACACTACTATACTCTATACTCTTTGTGTATAGACAAGTTTGACTCATCTGCCTTGTATCTATAACTCTGTATATTGAAATGTTGCACTACCTTGCCATGTAGCTAGCTCTCTGTACATGGATATTTTGGACTGATGTGGCAAGTAGGTAGCTCTCCCTATATGAACATATTGGATTTATCTGCAAGGTAGCTTTCTATCATTATATTGACATGTTTGACTCATTTGCCAGGTAGCTAGTACCCTGTATATGGACATGTTGGACTATTCTGCCCTGTAGCTAGCTCTCAGTATATGGACATGTTGGACACATCTGCCATGTAGCTAGAACACTGTACATGGAAATGTTGCACTACCCTGCAATGAAACTTGTTCTCTGTTTATGAATATATTGGATTTGTCTTCAATGTAGCAAGCTCTGAGTATTTGTACACATTGGAAACATCTGCCATGTAGCTTATACTCTGTATATGGACATGTTGGACTACTCTGCCATGTACCTAGACCTCAGTATATGGACACGTTGGACACATCTCCAATGTACCTAGAACTTTGTACATGGATATTTTGTACACAACTGCCATGTAGCTATCTACATCTATATGTAGCTATCTCTCTATATATGATCATATTGGAGCTGTGTGTCATGTAGGAAGCTCTCAGTATATGGACACATTGGACACATCTACCATGTAGCCAGAACTCTGTATATTGAAATGTTGCACTATCCTGCCATTTAGGTAGCTCTCTGTATATGGACATTTTGGACTCGTCTGGCAAGTAGCTAGAAATTTGTGCATGGATATTTTGGACTGATCTGCCATATAGGTAGCTCTCTCTGTATATAGACAAGTTGGAATCATCTGTCTTGTAGCTAGAACTCTGTATATGGAAATGTTGCACTACTCTGCCATGTAGGTAACTCTTTATATGTGAACATATTGGACTTGTCTGCCATGTAGCTAGCTCTCAGTATATGGACATGTTGGACTCATCTGCCATGTAGCTAGTACTATGTATATGGACATGTTGGACCCATCTTCCTTATAGGTAGCTCACAGTATATGGAAACGCTTTACACATCTGTCATGCAGCCAGAATTCTGTATATGGAAATGTTTCACCACTCTACCATGTAGCTAGCTCTCTGTATATGGACAAGTTGGACTCATCTGCCTCCTAGGTAGAACTCTGCGTATGGAAATGTTGCACTACCCAGCGATGAAGCTAGCTCCCTGTATATGGACATTTTGGATGCATCTGACATGTAGCTACCTCTCTTTACCTGGATATGTTGGATTGATCTGCCAAGTAGGTAGCTCTATGTTATTGAACATATTGGATTTATCTGCCACGTACTAGTTCTCAGTATAACGACACAGGGTACCCATCTGCCATGTAGCTAGTACTCTTTATATGGACATGTTGAACTACTCTTCCCTGTAGCTAGCTCTCAGTATATGGACATTTTGGACTCCTCTGCCATGTAGGTAGCTCTTTGTACATGGATATGTTGGACTGATCTGCCAAGTAGGTAACTCTCTGTATATGAACATATTGGACTTGTCTGCCATGTAGCTAGCTCTATGTATACAGACATTTTGGACTTGTCTGCAATGTAGCTAGACCTCTGTACATGGATATGTTTGACTGATATGCAAAGTATATGAACATATTGGACTTGTCTACCATGTAGCTAACCCTCAGTGTATGGACAATTTGGATTCATTTGCCGTATAGCTAGTATTCTGTATATGGACATGTTGGACTGCTCTGCCATGTAGGTAGCTCTTACTATATGGACACATTTAACACATCTACCATGTAGCTAGAACTCTGTATATGGAAACGTTGCCCTACCCTGACATATTGCTAGCTCTCTGTATATGGAAATGTTGCACTACACTGCCATGTAGCTAGCTCTCTGTACATGGATATGTTGGACTGATATGCCAATTAGGTATCTCTCTGTATATGAACATACTGAACTTTTCTGCCATGCAACTAGTTCTTATTATATGGACATGTTGGACTCATTAGTCAGGCAGCTAGTACCCTGTACATGGACATGTTGGACTACTCATCCATGTACCTTGCTCTCGGTGTATGAACACTTTGGAGTCATCTGCCATGTAGCTTGAACTCTGTGTATGAAAATTTTGGACTAATCCGCCATGTAGCTAACTCTCTGTATAAGGACATTTTGGACTCATATGACATGTAGTTCGCTCTCTGTGCATGGATATATTGAACTGATCTGCCATGAAGATAGCTCACAGTATATGGACATGTTGTACATTTCTACCATGTAGTTAGAACTCTGTATATGGAAATGTTGCACTACTCTGCCATGTAGCTAGCTCTCTGTATATGGACATTTTGGATTCATCTGGCATGTATCTAGTTCTCTGTACATGGATCTGTTGGAATGATCTGGTAAGTAGATAGCTCTCTGTATATGAACATATTGGACTTATGTGCCATGTACCTAGCTCTCAGTATATGGATATGTTCAACTCATTAGCCAGTGTGCTAGTACCCTGT
>NW_006408949.1:262899-268074 GCF_000296735.1 Chrysochloris asiatica
TATTGGACTTATGTGCCATGTACCTAGCTCTCAGTATATGGATATGTTCAACTCATTAGCCAGTGTGCTAGTACCCTGTATATGGACATGTTGGACTACTCATCCATGTAGCTATCTCTCAGTATATGAACACTTTGGGTTCATCTGCCTTGGAGCTAGAAATCTGTATATGTAATGTTGCATTACTCTGCCATGTAGCAAGATTTCTGTGTATAGACAACTTGGACTAATCTGCCTTGTAGCTAGCTCTCTGTATATGGACATTTTGGACTCATCTGACATGTAGCTAGCTCTCTGTGGATGGATATTTTGGACTGATCTGCCATGAAGTTTGCTCTCCGTATATGGACTCTTAGGACATATCTGCCATGTAGCTAGAACTCTGTATATGGAAATGTTGCATTACTTGCCATGTATCTAGCTCTCAGTATATGGACAAGTTGGACTCATCTAACTTGTAGCTAGTACCCTGTATATGGACATATTGGACTGCTTTACCATGTACGTAGCTCTCACTATATGGACTTATTGAACAAATATGCCATGTAGATAGAACTCTGTATATGGAAATGATGCACTACCTTGCCATGTATCTAGATCTCTGTAAATGAACACATTGGACTTGTCTGCCATGTACCTAGCTCAGTATATGGATACATTGGACTCATCTGCCATGTAGCTAGAACTCAGTATATGGAAATGTCGCATTACCCTGCCATGTAGCTAGCTCTCTGTGTATGAACAATTGGACTTGTATGCCATGTAGCTAACTCTCCGTATATGGACATGTTGGACTCATCTGCCATGTAGCTAGAACCCTCTATATGGATTGTTGGACTACTCTACTTTGTAGCTAGGTCTCAGTATATGGACACGTTGGACACATCTGTCATGTAGGTAACTCTCTGTATATGGACGTTTTGGACTCGTCTGCCATGTACCTAGCTCTTTGTACATGGATATGTTGGACTGATCTGTCTACTTGACAGTTTTCTGTATATGAACATAGTGGACTTGTCTGCCATATAGCTAGATCTCAGTATGTGAACATGTTGGAATCTTCTGCCATGTAGATAGAACCTTGTATATGTACATGTTGCACTACTCTGCTATGTACTTACCTCTCAGTATATGAACACTTTGGACTCATCTGCCATGGAGCTAGAATTTTCTATGTGGAAATATTGCACTACTCTGCAATGAACGTAGCTCTATGTATATAGACAAGTTGGACTAATCTGCCTATTAGCCAGAACTCTGTATATGGAAATGTAGCAGTACCCTTCCATGTAGCTAGCTCTCTGTATATGGACATTTTGGACTCGTGTACCATATAGCTAGCTCTCTGTACATGGATATGTTGGATTGATCTGCCAAGGAGGTAGCTCTCTGAATACGAACATATTGGACTTGTCTGCCATGTAGCTAACTGTCAGTATTTGGACATGTTGGACTCATCTGCCATGTAGTTAGTACACTATATGTGGACATGTTGGACTACTTTGCCATGTAGCTAGCTCTCAGTATATGGAAACATTGGACACATCTGCCACGTAGCTATAAAACTGTTTATGGAAACGTTGCACTGCTCTGACATGTAGCGAACTCTCTGTACATAGACATGTTGGACCCATCTGCCTTGTAGTTAGATTCCTGTATATGGAAATGTTGCAGTACCCTGCCATGTAGCTAGATCTCTTTATATGGACATTTTGCACTCGTCTGGCATGTAGCTAGCTCTCTGTACATGGATATTTTGGTCAGGTCTGCTATGTAGGTAGCTCTCAGTATGTTGACACATTGGACACATCTGTCATGTAGCTAGAACTCTCTATATGGAAATGTTGCACTACTCTGCCATGAAGCTAGCTCTCTGTATATCAACATTTTGGACTCATCTGCCATGTAGCTAGCTTGCTGCACATGGATATGTTGGACTGATCTGCAAAGTTGGTAGCTCTCAGTATATGAGCCTATTGGACTCGTCTGACATATAGCTAGCTCTCTGTATATGGACATTTTGGACACATCTGCCATGTAGCTAGAATTTGGTATATGGAAATGTTGCACTATGCTGCTATGTAGCTAGATCTCTGTATATGAATATATTGGACTTGTATGCCATGTAGCTAGTTCTCAGTATAAGGACATGTTGGAACCATCTGCCATGTATCTAGTATGCTGTATGTGGACATGTTGCACTAACCTGCCATGTAGCTCGCTCTCTGTATATAGACAAATTGGGCTCATCTGCCTTGTAGCTAGAACTCTGTATATGGAAATGTTGCACAACCCTAACTTGTAGCTAGTTGTCTGTAAATAGTCAAATTGGACCTGTCTGCCATGTAGCTAGAACTCTATATATGGAAATGTTGCACTACTGTGCCATGTAGCTAGCTCTATGTATTTAGACAAGTTGGACTCATCTGCCTTATAGCTAGAATTCTGTATTTGGAAATGTTGCACTACCCTGCCATGTAGCTAGCTGTCTGTATATGGACATGTTGGACTCGTCTACCTTGTAGCTATCTCTCTGAACATGGATATGTTGGAGTGATCTGTCAAGTAGGTAGCTCTCTATATATGAACAGATTGGACTTGTCTGCCATGTAGCTAGTTCTCAGTATATGGACACCTTGGACACATCTGCTATGTAGCTAGTAACCTTTATCTGGATATGTAGGACTTCTTGGCCATGTTGGTAGCTTTCAGTATATAGACATGTTGGACACATCAACCATGTAACTAGAACTCTGTATATGGAAATGTTGCACTACTCTGCCATGTATGTAGGCAAGGTGGACTAATCTGCCTTGTAGCTAGAACTCTGTATATCGGAATGTTGCACTACCCTGCCATGAACCTAGCTCTCTGTATATGGACATTTTGGACTTGTCTGCCATGTAGCTAGCTCTCTATACATGGATATGTTGGACTGATCTGCCAAGTAGTTAGCTCTCTGTATTAAACATATTGGACTTTTCTGCAATCTAGCTAGCTCTCAGTATATGGACATGTAGGACTCATCTGCCATGAAGCTAGTACCCTGTATATGGACATGTTGGACTTCTCGACCATGTTGGTAGCTCTCAGTACATAGACATGTTAGAGACACATCTGCCATGTAGCTAGAACTCTGTATATGGAAATGTTGCATTACTCTTCCATGAAGCTAGCACTCTGTATATCGACATTTTGGACTCGTCTGCCATGTAGCTAACTCTCTGTACATGGATATGTTGGCCAGATCTGCCAAGTTGCTAGCTCTCTGTATATGAACATATTGGAATTGTTTGTAATATAGCTATCTTTCTGTTTATGGACATTTTGGACTCGTGTGCCAGGTAGATAGCTCTCTGTACATAGATATTTTGGACTGATCTGACCTGTTGGTATGTCTACGTATATGGACACATTGGACACATCTGCCCTGTAGCTAGATCTCTATATATGAACATATAGTACTTGTCTGCCATGTTGCTAGCTCTCTTTATATGGCCATGTTGGACTCATCTGCCATGTAGCAACTACCCTGGATATGGACATGTTGGACTACACTGTCATGTAGATAGCTCTCAGTATATGGACATGTTGGACACATCTGCCATATAGCTAGAACGCTGTATAATGAAATGTTGCACTACTCTTACATGGAGCGAACTCTCTGTATATAGACAAGTTTTACTCATCTGCTTTGTAGCTAGATCTCTGCATACGGAAATGATGCACTACCCTGCCATGAAGCTAATTCTCTGTATATGGACATTTTGGACTCGTGTACCATGTAGCTAGCTCTCTGTACATAGATATTTTGGACTGATCTGACTTGTTGGTACCTCTAACTATAAGGACACGCTGGACACATCTGCCATGTAGTTAGAATTCTGTATATGGAAATCATGCACTACACTGCCATGTAGCTAGCTTTCTGTATATGAACATATAGGACTTGTTTGCCATGTAGCTAGCTCTCAGTATATACTCATCTGCCATGTAGCTAGTATCCTCTATATGGTCATGTTGGACTACTGTGCCATGTAGCTAGCTCTCAGTGTGCGGACACCTTGGACACATCTGCCACTGAGCTAGAACTCTGTATATGGAAATGTTGCACTACTCTGACATGTAGTGATGTCTCTGTATATAGACAAGTTGGACTCATCGGCCTTGTATATGGAATGTTGCAATACCCTGCCATGTAGCTAGCTCTCGTTATTTCTACATTTTGGCCTTGTCTGCTATGTAGATTGCTCTCTGTACATGAATATTTTGTCAGATCTGCCATGTAGGTAGCTCGCAGTATATTGACATGTTGGACACATCTGCCATGTAGCTATAACTCTGTATATGGGAAAGTTCCACTACACTGCATGAAGCTAGCTTTCTTTATATGGACATTTTGGACTCATCTGTCATTTAGCTAGCTCGCTGTACATGGATATGTTGGACTGATCTGCAATTAGGTAGCTCTCATTATATGAGCGTATTGGACTTTTCTGACATATACCTAGCTCTCTGTATATGGACGTTATGGACACATCTGATATGAAGCTAGAATTCTGCATATGGAAATGTTGCACTACGTTGCCATGTATCTTGCTCTCTGTATATGAATATATTGGACTTGACTGCCATGTAGCTAGCTCTCAGTATATGGACATGTTGGACTCATCTTCCATATATCTAGTACCCTGTATATGGACATGTTTCACTACCCTCACATGCAGCTAGCTTTCTGTATATAGACAAATTGGACTCATCTGCCCTGTAGCTAGAACTCTGTATATGAAAATGTTGCACAACCCTGCCTTGTAGCTGGCTCTCTGTATATGCACATTTTGAACTCATCTTGCACTGGGCAAATCTTCTGCACAGGAACTTTTTAAAGTATTGAAGAGCAGAGATGTCAGCTTGAGGACTAAGATGCGCCTGACCCAGGCCTTTGTGTTTTCAATAGCCTCATATGGATGCGAAAGCTGGACAGTGAATAAGGAAGATCCTAGAAGAATTGATGCCTTTGAGTTGTGGTGTTGGAGGAGAATGCTGAAAGTGCCATGTACTGCCAAAAGAACCAATAGATCTGTTTTCGAGGAAGTGCAGCCGTGTGCTCCTTGGAGGCCAGGATGGCTAAGCTTCGTCTCTTCTACTTTGAACATATTGTCCGGAGGAAACAAT
>NW_006408949.1:268560-275589 GCF_000296735.1 Chrysochloris asiatica
ACATATTGGACTTGTCTGCCATGTAGCTTGCTCTGTATATGAATATGTTGGACTGACCTACCAAGGAGGTAGCTCTATGTATATGAACATATGAGACTTGTCTACCATGTAGCTAGCTCTCAGTATATTGACACGTTGTACACATCCGCCTTGTAGCTAGAACTCTGTATATGGAACTGTTGCACTACACTGCTATGTAGCTAGCTCTCTGTACATGGAGATGTGAGAGTGATCTGCCAAGTTGGTATCTCTCTGTGTATGGACAGATTGGACTTGTCTGCCATGTAGCTGGTCCTCAGTATATGGACACCTTGGACACATCTACTATGTAGCCAGTACCCTGTATAAGGACATGTTGCACTTCTTGGCCATGTTGGTAGCTTTCAGTATATAAACACATTGGACACATCTGCCATGTAACTAGATCTCTCTATATGGGAAATGTTGCAATACTCTGCCATGTAGGTAGTTCTCTGTATGTAGACAAGTTGGACTCATCTGCTATGCAGCTAGAACTCTGTATATGGAAATCTTGCACTACCCTGCCATGAAGCTAGCTCTCTGCATATCGACACTTTGGACTTGTCTTCCATGTAGCTAACTCTCTGTACATGGATATATTACACTGATCTGCCAAGGAGGTAGCTCTCTGTATATGAACATATTGGACTTGTTGGCAATGTAGCTATCTTTCTGTATATGGACATTTTGGACTCGTCTTCCATGTAGGGAGCTCTCTGCACATGGATATTTTGGACTGATCTGACCTGTTGATACCTCTAACTATAAGGACATGTTGGACACATCTGCCGTGTTGCTAGAATTCTGTATATGGGGAAGTTTCACTACCCTGCCATGTAGCTATCTCTCTGTATATAGACAACTTGGTCTCATCTGACTTGTACCTAGAACTCTGTATATGGAAATGTTGCACTACCCTGCCATGTAGCTAGCTCTCTGTAAATGAACATATTGGACTTGTCTGCCATATAGCTAACTCAATATATGAATACATTGGACACATCTGCCATGTAGCTAGAACTCAGTATATGGAAATGTTGCATTACCCTGCCATGTAGCTAGCTCTCTGTATATGAAAATATTGGACTTGTATGCCAGGTAACTAACTCTCAGTATATGGAAATGTTGGACTCATCTGTCCAGTAGCTAGTACTCTGTATATGGATTATTGGACTATTCTACCTGTAGCTAGCTCTCAGTATGTGGACGTGTTGGACACATCTGCCATGTAGGTAACTCTCTGTATATGGATGTTTTGGACTCATCTGCCATGTACCAATCTCTGTACATGCATATGTTTTACTGATCTGACTACTTGGCAGATCTCTGTATATGAACATAGTGGACTTGTCTGCCATGTAGCTAGTTCTCTGTATCTGGACATGTTGGGCATATCTGACATGTAGCTAGAATTCTGTGTATGGAAATGTTGCACTACTCTGCCAGGTAGCTAGCTCTCTGCATATAGACAAGGTGGACTCATCTGCCTTGTAGTTAGAACTATGTATATGGAACTGTTGCACTACCCTGCCATGTAGCTAGCTCTCTGTATATGGACATATTGGACTTGTCTACCTTGTAGCTAGCTCTCTGTACATGGATATGTGGGAGTGATCTGCCAAGTAGGTATCTCTCTGAATATGAACAGATTGGACTTGTCTGTCATGTAGCTAGTTCTCAGTATATGGACACCTTGGACACATCTGGTATGTAGCTAATACCCTGTATATGGACATGTTGGACTACTCTGCCATGTAGCTAGCTCTCAGTATATGGAGATGCTGGACACATCTTTCAGGTAGCTAGAATTCTGTATATGGAAATGTTGCACTACTCTGCCATGTATGTAGGCAGGCATGTTGGACTAATCTGCCTTGAGGCTAGAACTCTGTATATCGGAATGTTGCACTACCCTGCCATGAAACTAGTTCTCTGTATATGGATTTTGGAATTGTCTGCCATGTATCTAGCTATCTGTACATGAATATGTTGGACTGATCTGCCAAGTAGTTAGCTCTCTGTATTGAACATATTGGACTTTTCTGCCATGTATCTAGCTCTCAGTATATGGACATGTTGGAGTCATCTGCCTTTTAGCTGGTACCCTGTATATGGACATGTTCGACTACTCTGCCATGTAGCTAGCTGTCAGTACATGCACACATTTTACAAATCTGACATGTAGCTAGAACTCTGAATATGGAATTGTTGCTCTTCACTGCCATGTAGCTATCTCTCCGTTTAAAGACAAGTTGGACTCATCTGACTTATAGCTAGAACTGTGTACATGGAAATGTTGCACAACACTGCCATGTAGCTAGCTCTCTGTATATGGATATTTTGAACTCGTCTGCCATGTAGCTTGCTGTCTGTACATGGATATGTTGGACTGATCTGCAAAGAAGTTAGCTCTCTGTATATGAACATATTGGACTAGTCTGTCATGTAGCTAGTTCTCTGTGTCTGGACACGTTGGACACTGCTGCCATGTAGCTAGTATTATGTATATGGAAATGTTGCACTGCTCTGGCAGGTAGCTAGCTCTCTGTATATTGACAAGTTGGACTCATCTGCCTTGTAACTAGAACTCTGTATGTGGAACTGTTGCACTACCCTGCCATGTAGCTAGCTCTCTGTATATGGACATGATGAATTCATCTACCTTGTAGCTAGCTCTCTGTATATGAATATGTGCAATTGATCTGCCAAGTAGGTATCTCTCTGTATATGAACAGATTGGACTTGTCTACCATGTAGCTAGTTCTCAGTATATGAACTACTTGGACACATCTGCTTTGTAGCTAGTTCCCTCTCTCTATATATATGGACATGTTGGACTTCTCGGCCATGTTTGTAGCTTTCAGTATATAGACATGTTGGACACATCTGCCATGTATCTTACTCTCTGTACATGGGTATGTTGGAATGATCTGCCAAGGAGGTTGTTCTCTGTATATGAACATATTGGACTTGTCTTCCATGTAGGTAACTCTCAGTATATGGACATGTTATATTCATCTGCCATGTAGCTAGTACCCTGTATATGGACATGTTGGACTGATCTGCCATGAAAGTAGTTCTCGGTACATGGACACGTTGTACATATCTGCCATATAGCTAGAACTCTGTATAAGGAAATGTTACACTACGCTGCTTTGTAGCTAGCTCTATGTATATAGACAAGTTGGACTTATCTGCCATATATCTAGTACCCTATATATGATCATGTTGCACTACACTGCCATGTAGCTAGATTTCTGTATATAAACAAATTTGACTCATCTGCCTTGTAGCTAGAACTCTGTATATGGAAATGCTGCACATCCCTGCCTTATAGCTAGCTCTCTATATATGCACATTTTGGACTCATCTGTCCTGTAGCTAGCTCTCAGTATATGGACATGTTGTATTCATCTGCCATGTAGCTAGTACACTGTATATGGACATGTTGGATCGAAATGCCATGTATGTTGCTCTCAGTATATGGACACGTTGAACACATCTGCCATATAGCTAGAATTCTGCATATGGAAATGTAGCACTACTCTGCCATGTAGCTAGCTCTCTGTGTATAGAAAAAATGAACTCATCTGCCTTGTAGCTAGAACTCTGTATATAGAAATGTTGAACTACATTGCCATGTAGCTAGCTCTCTGTATATGGACATTATGAACTTTTTTGCCATGTAGCTATCTCTCTGTACATGGATATGTTGGACTGATCTGCCAAGTAGTTAGCTCTCTGTATATGAATATATTGGACTTGTGTTCCATGTAGATACCTCTCAGAATATGGACATGTTGTACTCATCTGCCATGGAGCTAGTACCCTGTATATGGACATGTTGGACTGATCTGCCATGAAGGTAGTTTCGGTACATGGATATGTTGTGTATATCTGCAAAGAAGCTAGAACTCTGTATATGGAAGTGTTGTACTACTCTGCCTTTTTGCTAGCTCTATGTATATAGACAAGTTGGACTTATCTACCTTGTAGTTAGAACTCTGTATATGGAAATGTTGCACCACTCTGCCTTATAGCTAGTTCTCTGTATATAAACAAGTTCGACTCATCTGCTTTGTAGCTAAAACTGTATATATGTAAATGTTGCACTACACTGTTATATAGCTACCTCTCTGTATATAGACATGATGGACACATCTGTCATGTAGCTAGAACTCTGTATATGGAAATGTTGCTCTACACTGCCATATAGTTAGCTCTCTGTATATAGACAAGTTGGGATCATCTGCCTTATAGCTAGAACTCTGCATATGGAAATGTTGAATTCCCCTGCCATATAACTAGCTCTCTGTATATGAACATATTTGACTTGCCTGCCATGTAGCTAGATCTCAGTATATGGACATGTTGGAAATATCTGAAAAGTAGTTAGTACCCTGTATATGGACATGTTGCACTATTCTGCAATATATTTAGCTCTCAGTATATGGACCTGTTGGACTCATTTGCCATGTAGCTATTACCCTGTATATGGACATGTTGGACTACTTTGACAGGTAGCTAGCTCTCAGTATATGGACACATTAGCCATGTAGCTAGAATTCTGTATATGGAAATGCTGCACTACTCTGCCATGTATCTAGCTCTCTGTATATAGACATGTTGGACTGGCCTGCCTTGTAGCTAGAACTCTTTATATGGAAATGTTGCACTACCAAGCCATGTAGCTAGTTCTCTGTATATGGACATTTTGGACTCATCTGCCTTGTAGCTAGAACTCTGTATATACAAATGTTGCACTACTCTGCCATGCAGCTAACTCTCTGCATATGAACGTTTTGGACTTGTCTGCCATGTAGTTAGCTGTCTGGACATGGATATGATGGTCTGATCTGCCAAGTAGGTAGCTCTCTGTATATAAACATATCAGACTTGTGTGCCATGTAGCTAACTCTCAGTATATGGACATGTTGGACACATATGCCATGGAGCTAGTGCCCTGTATATGGACATGTTAGACTACTCTGACATGTAGCTAAATCTCAGTATATGGACACGTTGGACACATCTGCCTTGTAGCTAGAACTCTGTATATGGAAATGTTGCATTACCTTGCCATGTACGTAGATCTCTGTATATGAACATATTGGACTTGTCTGCCAAGTAGCTAGCTCTCTGTAAATGCACATGTTGGATTTATCTGCATTTTACTTGGTACCCTGTATATGGATATGTTTGACTACTCTGCCATGTATCTAGCTTTCAGGACATGGACACGTTGGGAACATCTGACATGTAGCTAGAAGTCTGAATATTGAAATGTTGCTCTACACTGCCATGTAGCTAGCTCTTTGTATATAGTGAAGTTGGACTCATCTGCCTTGTAGCTAGAACTCTGTATATGGAACTGTTGCACTACCCTGCCATGTAGCTAGTTCTCTGTACATGGACATGTTGGACTCTTCTACCTTGTAGCTAGCTCTCTGTACATGGATATGTGGGAGTGATCTACCCAGTTGGTATCTCTCTGTATATGAACATATTGGACTTGTCTGCCATGTAGCTAGTTCTCAGTATATGGACACCTTGGACACATCTGCTATGTAGTTAGTACCCTGTATATGGACATGTGGGACTTTTTGGCCATGTTGGTAGCTTTCCGTATATAGACATGTCAGACACATATAACATGTAGTAAGAACTCTGTATATGGAAATGTTGCAATACTCTGCCATGTAGCTAGTTCTCTGTATGTAGACATTTTGGAGTCATCTGGATAGCAGCTAGAACTCTGTATATGGAAATCATGCACTACCCTACCATGAAGCTAGCTCTCTGTATATGGACTTTTTGGACTTGTCTGCCATGTAGCTAGCTCTCTGTACATGGATATTTTGGACTGATCTGATCTGTTGGTACCTCAAATTTTAGGACACATTGGACACATCTGCCATGTAGCTAGAATTCCGTATATGGAAATGCTGCACTACTTTGCCATGTAGCTATCTCTCTGTATATAGACAAGTTGGACTCCTATGCGTTGTAGTAGAACTCTTTATATGGAAATGATGCACTAACCTGCCAGGTAGCTAGCTCTCTGTAATTGAACATATTGGACACATCTGCCATGTAGCTAGAACTCAGTATATGCAAGTGTTGCACAAACCTGCCATGTAGATAGCTCTCTGTATATGAAAATATTGGACTTGTATGCCATGTAGCTAACTCTACGTATATGGATATGTTGGACTCATCTGCCATATAGCTACTACCCTGTATATGGACATGTTGGACTACTCTGCTGTGTAGCTTGATCTCAGTATATGGACATATCGCACACATCTGCCATGTAGATAGAAATCTGTATATGAAAATGTTGCACTACTCTGCCATGTAGCTAGCTCTCTGTATATAGACAAGCTGGACTCATCTGCCTTGTAGTTAGAACACTATATCTGGGAATGTTGCACTACACTGCCATGTAGCTAGCTCTCTGTATATGGTCATTTTGGACTTGTCTGCCATGTAGCTAGTACCCTGTATATGGACATGTTGGACTGATTTGCCATGTAGGTAGCTCTCAGTACATGGACATGTTGCTAGAATTCTGGATATGGAAATGTTGCACTACACTGCCTTGAAGGTAGCTCTATGTATATAGACAAGTTGAATTTATCTGCCTTGTAGTTAGAACTCTGTACATGGAAATGTTGCACTACTCTGCCTTGTAGCTAGTTCTCTGTATTTAGACAAGTTCGAATCATCTGCCTTGTAAATCGAAATTTGTAGATGTAAATATTGCACTACACTGTCATGTAGATACCTCTCTGTATATAGACACAATGGACAAATCTGAATGTAGCTAGAATTCTGTATATGTAAATGTTGCACTACCCTGCCATGTAGCTAGCTTTCTATATATGAACATATTTGATTTGTCTGCCATGTAGCTAGCTATCAGTATGTGGACAAGTTGGACACATCTGCCATGGAGGTAGTACCCTGTATATGAACATGTTGGACTACTCTGCCATGTAGCTAGCT
>NW_006408949.1:275705-283620 GCF_000296735.1 Chrysochloris asiatica
GTATCTAGCTCTCAGTATATGGACATGTTGGACTTATCTGCCTTTTAGCTGGTACCCTATATATGGACATGTTGGACTACTCTGTCATGTAGTTAGCTGTCAGTATATGGACACATTGGAAAAATCGAACATGAAGCTAGAACTCTGTATATGGGAATGTTGAATTACCCTGCCAAGTTGGTATCTCTTTGTATATGAACATATTGGACTTGTCTGCCATGTAGCTAGCTCTCTGCATATGGACATTTTGAACTCGTCTACCATGTGGCTAGCTATCTGTAAATTGATATTTAGGACTGATCTGCCATGTAGTTAACTCTCAGTATATGGCCATGTTGGACATATCTGCCAGGTAGCTAGGACTCTGTATATGGAAATGTTGCATTACTCTGTCATGCAGCTAGCTCTCTTTATATAGACAAGTTGGAATCATCTGCCTCGTAGTTAGAACACTGTATATGGAAATGTTGTACTACCCTGCCATGTAGCTAGCTCTCTGTCATTGGACATTTTGGACTCGTCTGCCATGTACCTAGATCTCTGTACATGGATATGTTTGACTGATCTGCCAAATAGGTAGCTCTCTGTATATGAACATATTGGGTTTATATGCCATGTAGTTAGCTCTCAGTATATAGACAAATTGGACTCATCTGCCTTGTAGCTAGAACTCTGTATATGGAAATGTTGCACTACCCTGCCATGTACAGAGTACATGGACATTTTGGACTCATCTGCCATGTAGCTAGCTCTCTGTACATAGATATGTTGATCTAATCTGCCAAGTAGGTACCTCTCTGTATATGAACATATTGGACTTATCTGACATGTTGCTAGCTCTCAGTATATGGACATGATGGATACATCAGCCATGTAGTTTGTACCCTGTATATGGACATATTGGACTTGTCTTCCATGTAGCTAGCACTCAGCATATGGACACGTTAATCACATCTGCCATGTAGCTTGAACTCTGTATATGGAAATGTTGCACTACCCTGGCCTGTAGCTAGCTCGCTGTATATGAACATATTGTACTTTTCTGCCATGTAGCTAGTTCTCATTAGATGTACATGTTGGACTCATCTGCCATTTAGCTAGTACTCTTCATATTCACATATTGCACTACTCTGCAATATAGGTAGTTCTCAGTATATAGACCTGTTGGACTCATTATCCACGTAGTTTCTACTCTTTATATGGACATGTTGGACAACTCTGCCATGTAGCTAGCACTCAACATATGGACAAGTTGGACATATCTGCCATGTAACTTGAACTTTGTATATGGAAATGTTGCACTACCCTCCCATGTAGCTAGTTCTCAGTATATCCATATGTTGGACTCATTAGCCAGGTAGCTAGTACTCTTTATATGGACATGTTGTAGTACTATGCCATGTAGCTACCTCTCAATATATGAACACTTTGGACTCATTTGCCATATAGCTTGAACTTTGTATATGGAAATTATGCACTACTCTACCATATAGTTAGGTCTCTGTATATGGACAATTTGGACTCTTCTGACATGTAGCGAGCTTTCAATGCATGGATATTTTTGACTATTCAGACATGTAGCTATCTCTCAGTATATGGAATCATTAGACACATCTGCCATGTAGCCAGAATCTGTTTATGGAAATGTTGCACTACTCTACCATGTAGGTAGTTCTCTGTATATGGACATTTTGGACTCGTCTGCCATGTAGCTAGCTCTGTGTACATGGATATGTTGGACTGATCTGACCAGTAGGTAGCTTTCTATTTACGAACATATGTGACTTGTCTGCCTTGTAGCTAGCTCTCAGTATATGGACGTGTTGGACTCAACTGCCATGTAGCTAGTAATCTGTATAAGGACAAGATGCACTACTCTGCCATGTAGGAAGCTCTTTGTATATAGACTAGTATGACTCATCTACCTTGTAGCTTGAACTCTGTATATGGAAATGTTGCCTTACCCTGTCATGTAGCAAGCTCTCTTTATATAGACAAGTTGGACTCATTTGCCTTGTAGCTGAAACTGAATATATGGAAATGTTGCACTACCCTGCCATGTAGCTAGCTCTCTGAATATGGACATTTTGGACTCGTCTGACTTGTACCTAGCTCCCTGTGCATGGATATTTTGGACTGATTTGCAATGTAGGTAGCTTTTGGTATATGGACAGGTTGCACTACCCTGCCATGTAGCTAGAATTCTGTATATGAACATATTGGACTTGTCTGCAATGTGGCTAGCTCTCAGTATATGGACATGTTTGACTCATTAGCCAGTTAGCAAGTACTCTTTATATGGACATGTTGGACTGCTCTGCCATGTACTAGCTCTCAGTATATGGACATGTTTGACTCATTAGCCAGTTAGCAAGTACTCTTTATATGGACATGTTGGACTGCTCTGCCATGTACTAGCTCTCAGTATATGGACATGTTGTACTCATTAGCCTGGTAGGTAGTGGTCTTTACATGAACATGTTGGACTACTCTGCCATGCACGATATATGGACATTTTGGGCTCGTCTACCATGTTGCTAGCTCTCAGGGTATGGAAATGTTGGACTCATCTGCTATGTAGCTAATACCCTATATATGAACACGTTGGTCTTCTCTGCCATGTAGCTAGATCTCAGTATATGAACACTTTGGATTCATCTGCCATGTAGCTTGAACTCTGTATATGTAAATGTTGCACTTCTCTTCCATGTAGCTATCTCTCTGTATATGGACATTTTGGACTCTTCTGCCATGTAGCTAGCTCTCAGTATATGGACCTGTTGGACTCATCTGGCGTGTAGCTAGTACCCTGTATATGGACATGTTGGACGACTCTGCCATCTATCTAGCTCTCAGAATATGGACAAGTTGGACTCATCTGCCCTGTAGCTAGAACTCTGTATATGGATATGTTGCACTACCCTGCCATGCAGCTAGCTCTTTGTATATAGATATGTTGGACTCATCTGCCTTGAAGCTAGCCCTCTGTATATAGACATGTTGGTCTACTCTGCCATGTAGGTAGCTCTCTTTATATGGACAAGTGGGACTCATCTGCCTTGTAGCTAGAGCTCTGTATATGCAAATGTTACACTACCCTGCCATGTAGCTAGGTCTCTGTATAATGACATTTTGGACTCGTCTAACATGTAGCTAGCTCTTTCTACATGGATGTGTTGGACTGATCTGCCATGTTCTAGCTCTCAATATATGAACATATTGGACTTGTCTGCCATTTAGCTAGCTCTCTGTATATGGACATTTTGGATTCTTCTGCCATGTAGCTAGATCTCTGTACATGGATATGTTTGACTGATATGCCAAGTAGGTAGCTCTATGTATATGAACATACTGGAATTGTCTGCCATGTAGCTAGCTCTCAGTATATGGACATATTGTACTCATTAGCCAGGTAGCAAGTACACTTCATATGGATATATTGGACTATTCTGCCATGTACTAGCTCTCAATATATGGACATGTTGGACTCATTGGCCAGGTAGCTAGTATTCTTTATATGGACATGTTGGACTACTCTGCCGTGTAGTTAGATCTCTGTATATAGACAAGGTGGACTCACCTGCCTTATTGCTAGAACTCTGTATATGGAAATGTTGTAGTACCCAGCCATGTAGCTAGCTCTCTGTATATGGACATTTTGGACTCGTATCCCTGTAGCTAGCTCTCTGTATATGGATATGTTGGACTGATCTGCCAAGTAGGTAGCTCTCTGTTATTGAACATATGGGACTTTTCTGCCATGTAGCTAGCCCTAAGTATGTGGACATGTTGGACTCATCTGCCCTGTAGTTGGTAACCTGTATATGACCATTTTGGACTACTCCGCCATGTATATAGCTCTCAGTATATGGACAAGTTGGATTCGTCTGCCTTGTAGCTAGAACTTTGTATATGGTAATGTTGCATTACCCAGCCATGTGGCTATCTCTATGTATATAGACAAGTTGGTCGCATCAGCCTTGTAGCTGGATTTCTGCATATGGAAATGTTGCACTACTCTGCCTTGTTGCTAGCTCTCTTTATATGGACATTTTGGAGTAGTTTGCCATGTAGCTTGAACTATGTACTTGGAAATGATGCACTACTCTGCCATGAAGCAATCTGTCTTTACATGGACATTTTGGACTCGTCTGACATATACCAAGCTCTCTGTGCATGGCTTTTGGACTGATCTGCCATTTAGGTAGCTCTCAGTATATGGAAAAGTTGGAAACATCTGCCATGCAGCTAGAAATCTGTATATGGAAATGTTCCACAACTCTACCATGTAGGTATCTGAACATATTGGACTTGTCTGCCATGTAGCTAGCTTTCAGTATATGAACATGTTGGACTCATTAGCCAGGAAGCAAGTACTCTTTATATGGACATGATGGAGTGCTCTGCCAATGTGTATATAGACACATTGGACGCATCTGCCTTGTAGCTAGAATTCTGTATTTGGAAATGTTGCACTACCCTGCCATGTAGCTAGCTCTCTGTATATGAACATATTGGACTTATCTGCCATGTAGACAGCTCTCAGTATATGGACATGTTTTCTCATTTGCAATGTAGCTAGTACACTGCATATGGACATGTTGGACTGATGTGCCATGAAGGTAGTTCTCGCCATATGGACATGTTGAACACATCTGCCATGTAGCTAGAACTCTGTATATGAAAATATTGCACTACCCTGCCATGTAGCTTGCTGTCTGTATATGGACATCCTGGGCTCGTCTCCACATAGCTAGCTCTCTGTATATATGGATATGTTGGACAGATCTGCCAAGTAGATAATTCTCTGTTATTGAATATATTGGACTTTTCTGCCTCAGTATATGGACACGTTGGACACATCTGCCATATAGCTAGTACTCTTCATATGGACATGTTGGACTACTGATCCTTGTAGCTAGCTCTTAGTATATGCACACTTCTGCTCATCTACCATGTAGCTTGAGTTCTGTATGTGGAAATGATGCACTACTCTGCCGTGTATTTAGCTCTCTGTATGTGGACATTTTGGACTCATCTGACATGTAGTTATCTCTCTGTGTATGGAAATATTGGACTGATCTGCCATGTATGTAGCTCTCAGTTTTTGGCAAGTTGGACTCATCTGCCTTGTAGCTAGAACTCTGTATATGGAAATGTTGCACTACCCTGCCATGTAGTCAGCTCTGTATATATAGACAACTTGGACTCATCTGCCTTGTAGCTAGAACCCTGTATTTGGAAATGTTGCAGTACCCCGACATGTAGCTCACTCTCTGTATATGGACATTTTGGACTCTTATGCCCTGTAGCTAGCTCTCAGTATATGGACATGTTGGACTCATCTGTTATGTAGCTAGTACCCTGTATAAGGACATGTTGTACAACTCTGCCATCTGTCTAGCTCTCCATTTATGGACAACTTGGGACTCATCTGCCTTGTAGCTAGAACTCTTTATATGGAAATGTTGCACTACCCTGCCATGTAGTTAACTCTATGTATAAAGACATGTAGGACTCTTCTGCCTTGTAGCTAGTTCTCTGTATATAGACATGATGGACTAGTCTGCCTCATAGGTAGCTCTCAGTATATGGACAAGTTGGACTCATCGACCTTGTAACTAGAACTCAGTATATGCATATGTTGCACTACACTGCCAAGAAATTAGCTATCTCTATATAGAAAACTTGGACTCATCTGCCATGTAGCTATAACTCTATATATGGAAATGTTGCACTATTGTGCCATGTAGCTAGTACCCTATATATGGACATGTTGGACCAACATGCCATGTAGGTAGCTCTCACTATATGGGAAGGTTGAACACATCTTCCGTGTAGCTGGAATTCTGTATATATAAATGTTTCAGAACCCTGCCATGTAACTAGCTCTCTGTATTTGGACATTTTGGACTCGTCTGCCATGTAGGTAGCTCTCTGTACATGGATATGTTGGACTGATATGTCAAAAAGGTACCTCTCTCTATATGAACATGCTGAACTTGTCTGCCATGTAACTAGCTCTCTGTATTTGGACATTTTGGACTCGTCTGCCATGTAGGTAGCTCTCTGTACATGGATATGTTGGACTGATATGTCAAAAAGGTACCTCTCTCTATATGAACATGCTGAACTTGTCTGCCATGTAGCTACTTCTCAGTATATGGACATGTTGGCATCATTAGCCAGGTAGAGAGTACAATGTATATGGATATGTTGGACTTCTCATCCATGTACCTACCTCTCAGTATATGAACACTTTGGACTCATTGGCCATGTAGCTTGAACTCTGTATATGGAAATGTTGTACTACTCTGGCATGTAGCTAGCTGTTTGTGTAAGGACATTTTGGAATTGTCTGACATGTAGCCAGCTCTCTGTGCGTGGATATTTTGAATTGATCTGCTATGTAGTTAGCTCTCAGTGTATGGACACGTTGTACACATCTGACATGTAGCTAGAACTCTGTATATGGAATTGTTGCTCTACTCTGCCATGAAGCTAGCTCTCTGTATATGGACAAGTTGGACTCATCTGCCTTGTAGCTACAACTCTGTATATGAAAATGTTGCACTAATATGCTATGAAGTTAGCTCTCTGTATATAGACAAGTTGGACTCATCTTCCTCATAGCTAGATCTCTGTATATGGCACTGTTGCACTACTCTACCATGTAGCTTACTCTCTGAATATAGACAATTTGACCTAATCTGCCTTGTAGCTAGAACTCTGTATAAGGAAATGTTGCACTACCCTGCCATGTAGCTAGCTCTGTGTATATGGACATTATGGACTCATCTGCCATATAGCTAGCTCTCAGTATATGGACAGCTTGGACACATCTGCCATGTAACTAGAGTTCTGTATATGAACATATTGGACTTGTGTGCCATGTGGATACTTCTCTGTACATGGATATGTTGGACTGATCTGCCAATGTGTATCTCTCTTTATATAGACAAGTTGGACTAATTCGCCTTGTACCTAGAACTCTTTATATGGAAATGTTGCTGTACCCTGTCATGTAGCTAGCTCTCTGTACATGGATATGTTGGACTGTTCTTTCAAGTAGGTAGCTTTCTGTTGTTGTACATATTGGACATATCTGCCATGTACTAGCTCTCAGTATATGGACACATTGGACACATCTCCCATGTAGCTGGTTCTCTTTTTATGGACATGTTGGACGACTCTGCCATGTCGTTTGCTCTCAGTATATGAACACTTGGGCTCATCTGCCATGTAGATTAAATACTGTATATGGAAATGATGCACTACTCTGCCATGTAGTTAGCTCTCTGTATATGGACATTTTGGACTCGTCGGACATATAGCTAGCTCTCTGTGTATAGATATTTTGGACTGATCTGCCATGTAGGTAGCTCTCAGTTTATAGACACGTTGGACACATATGCCAGGTAGCTAGAACTCTGTATATGGAAATGTTGAACTACTCTGCCATGTAGATTACTCTCTGTATATAGACAAATTGGACTTATCTGCCTTGTAGTTAGAAGTCTGTATATGGAAATGTTGTGATACACTGCCATGTAGCTAGGTCTCTGTATATAGACAAGTTGGACTCATCTTCCTTTTAGCTAGAACTGTGTATATGGAAATGTTGCACTATCCTGCCATGTAGCTAGCTCTCTGTATATGTACATTTTGGACTCATCTGACATGTAGCTAGCTCTCTGTGTATGGATATTTTGGACTGATCTGACATGTAGGTAGCTCTCAGTTTATAGACATGTTGGACACATCTGCCATGTAGCTAGAACTCTGTATATGGAAATGTTGCACTACTTTGCCATGTAGGTTACTCTCTGTATATAGACAAGTTTGACTCATCTGCCTTGTAGCTAGAACTTTGTATATGGAAATGTTGCAATACACTATCATGTAGCTAGCTCTC
>NW_006408949.1:283720-294577 GCF_000296735.1 Chrysochloris asiatica
AGTATATGGACAAGTTGACTCATCAGCCTTCTAGCTAGAACTCTGTATATGGAAATGTTGCACTACCCTGCCATGTAGCTAGCTCTCTGTATATAAACAAGTTGGACTCATCTGCCTTGTAGCTAGAACGCTGTATATGCAAATGTTGCACTACTCTGACATGTAGCTAGCTCTCTGTATATAGACAAGTTGGACTCATCTGCCTTGTAGCTAGAGCTCTGTATATAGAAATGTTGCACTGCCCTGCCATGTAGGTAGCTGTCTGTATATGGACATTTTGGACTCTTCTGCCATGGAGCTTGCTCACAGTATATGGATATGTTGGACTGATATGCCAAATAGGTAGCTCTCTGTATATGAATACACAGGACTTGTCTGCCATATAGCTAGTTCTCAGTATATGGACATGTTGGACTCATTAGCCAGGTAGCTAGTACCATATATATGGACATGTTGAACTACACATCCATGTACCTAGCTCTCAGTATTTGAACACTTTGGACTCATCTTCCATGTAGCTTCAACTCTGTATATGGAAATGATACACTACACTGTCATGAAGCCAGCTTTCTGTATAAGGACATTTTGGACTCATTTGACATGTAGGTAGCTCTCTGTGCATGGATATTATGAACTGATCTGCCATGTAGCTAGCTGTCAGTATATGGACATGTTTCACACATCTGCCATGTTGCCAGAACTCTGTATATGGAAATGTTGCACTACACTGACATGTAGTTTGCTCTATATATGGAAAAGTTTGACTCATCTGCCTTGTAACTTGAACTCTGTATATGGAAATATTTTATTACCCTGTCTTGTAGCTAGCTCTCTGTATATGAACATATTGGACTTGTCTACCATGTAGCTAGCTCTCTGTATATGAACATGTTGGACTCATTACCCAGGATGCAAGTACCCTGTATATGGACATGATAGACTACTCATCCATCTAGCTAGCTCTCAATATATGAACACTTTGGATTCATCTACCATGTAGCTTGAACTCTGTATATGGAAATGATGCACTACTCTGCCATGTAGCTAGCTCTCTTTATATAGACAAGTTGGACTCATCTGCCTTGTACCTAGAACTCTGTATATGGAAATGTTTCAGTCCCCTGTATGTAGCTAGCTTTCAGTATATGGACATTTTGAACTCGTCTGCCATGTAGCCAGATCTCTTACATGGATATGTTGGAATGATATTCCAAGAAGGTAGCTCTCTGTATATTAACATATTGGACTTGTCTGCAATTTGTAGCTAGCTCTCAATATAAGGACATGTTGGATTCATTAGCAAGGTTGATAGTACCCTGTATATGGACATGTTGGATTACTCATCCACGTAGCTAGCTCTCAGTATTTGAAAACTTTGGACTCATCTGCCATATAGCTTGAACTCTGTATATGGAAAAGATGCAGTACCCTGCAATGTAGCTAGCTCTTTTTATATGGACATTTTGTATATGTATATGGACATTTTGGACTCATCTGCCATATAACTAGCTCTCTGTGCATGGATATTTTGGACAGATCTGCCTTGTAGGTAGCTCTCAGTAGATGGACATGTTGGACACATCTGCCATGAAGCTAGAACTATGTATATGGAAAAGTTCCACTACCCTGCCATGTAGTTAGCTCTCTGTACATGGATATTTTTGACTGATCTGCCTAGATGGTAGCTCTCTGTATATGAACATATTGGTCTTCTCTGCCATGTAGCTTGCTCTCATTATACGGACATGTACTCATTAGTCAGTTAGCTAGTACCCTGTATATGGACATGTTGGACTACACTCCCATGGAGCTAGGTCTCAGTATATAGACATATTGGACACATCTACTATGTAGATAGAACACTGTAAATGAAATGTTGCACTACACTGCCATGTAACTGGCTCTCTGTATATGAACCTATTGAACTTGTCTGCCATGTAGCTAGTTCTCAGCATATGTACACATTGGAAATATCTGTCATGAAACTAATACCCAGTAAATGGACATGTTGGACTACTCTGCTGTGTAGCTAGTTCTCAGTATATTGACATGTTGGACACATCTGCCATGTAGTTAGAACTCTGTACATGGGAATATTGCACTACGCTGCCATCTAGCTATCTCTCTGCATATGAACATATTTGGACTTGTCTGCCATGTAGGTAGCTCTCAGTACATGGACATATTGGACACATCTGCCATGTAGCTAGAACTCTGTATAAGGAAATGTTGCACTACCCTGTCATGAAGCCAGCTCTCTGTATATGGACATTTTGTACTCGTCTGCCATGTAGCTAGCTCTCAGTATAACGACATTTTGGATTCATCTGCCTTGAAGCTAGTACCCTGTATATGGATATGTTCGATTACTCTGCCATGTTTCTAGCTCTCAGTATATGGACAAGTTGTACTCATATAATTTGTAGCTAGAACTTTGTATATGGAAATGTTGCTCTACCATGCCATGTTGCTAGCTCTCTGCACATAGACAAGATGGACTCATCTTCCTTATATGTAGAACTCTGTATATGGAAATGTTGCACTACTATGCCATAGAGCTACTCACTGTTTATAGACAAGTTGGACTCATCTGCCTTATGGCTAGAACTCTGTATATGGAAATGTTGCCCTACACTGTCATGTAGCTAGCTCTCTGTATATAAACAAGTTGGACTCATCTACCTTTTAGCTAGAACTCTGTATATGCAAATGTTTCACTACTTTTCCATGTAGCTAGCCCTCTTTATATGGACATTTTGGACTCTTCTGCAATGTAGCTAGCTCTTTGTACATGGATATGTTGGACTGATCTGCCAAGGAAGTAACTCTCTGTATATGAACATATTGGAATTGTCTGGCATGTAGCTAGCTTTCTACATATACACATTTTGGACTTGCCTGGCATGTAGCTAGCTTTCTGCATATGCACATTTTGGACTTGTCTGCCATGTAGCTAGCTCTTTTTACATAGATATGTTGGACTGATATGCCAACTAGGTAGCTCTCTGTATATGAACATACTGGACTTGTCTTCCATATAGATAGTACTCAGTGTATGGACATGTTTGACTCATTAGCCACGTAGTTAGTGTCATGTATATGGACATGTCAGACTACTCATCCAGTAGTTGGGCTACCCCTCAGTGTATGAACACTTTGGACTCATCTGCCATGTATCTTGAACTCTGTATATGGATATGATGCTCTACTCTGCCATGTAGCTAGCTCTCTGTATAAGGACATTTTCTACTTGTCTGACATGTAGCTAGCTCTCTGTGCATGGATATTTTGAACTGATCTGCCATGTAGGTAGCTCACAGTATATGGACATGTTCTACACATCTGCCATGTAGCTTGAATTTTATATATGGAAATGTGGCACTACTCTACCATGTAGGTAGCTCTCTGTATATGGACATTTTGGACTCGTCTGCCATGTAAATAGCTCTCTGTACATGGATATGTTGGACTGATATGCCAAGGAGTTAGCTCTCTGTATATGAACATATTGGATTTGTCTTCCATGTAGCTAGCTCTCAGAATATGGACTTGTAGGACTCATTAGCCAGGGTGCTAATACTCTGCATATGGACATGTTGGACTAATCATCCATGTAGCTAGCTCTCAGTATATGAACACTTTGGACTCATCTTCCATGTAGCTTGAACTTTGTAGATGCAAATACTGCACTATTCTGCCATGTAGCTAGCTCTCAGTATATGGACATTTTGGACTCGTCTGACATGTAGATAGTTCTCTGTACATGGATATTTTGAACTGAACGTCCATGTTGTTAGCTCTCAGTATATAGACAGATTGGACACATCTGCCATGTAGCTAGAAATTTGTATATGGAAATGAAGCACTACCCTGCCATGTAGCAAGCTCTCTGTATTGGAATTTTCTGCTAGTTCCCTGTACATGAATATGATGGAGTGATCTGCCAATTAGGTAGCTCTCTTTATATAGACAAGTTAGACTCATCTGCCTTGTACCTAGAACCCTGTATATGGAAATGTTGCAGTATCTGCCATTTAGCTATCTCTGTGTACATAGACAAGTTGGACTCATCTGCCTTGTAGCTTGAACTCTGTATATGGAAATGTTACACTACCCTGCCATGTAGCAAGCTCTCTGTATTTGGACAATTTGGACTCCTCTGCCATATAGCTAGCTGTCTGTACATGAATATGTTGAACTGATATGCCAAGTAGGTAGCTCTATGTATATGAACATATTGGACTTGTATGCCATGTAGCTAGCTCTCAATATATAGACAAGTTGAACTTATCTGCCTTGTAGCTTGAACTCTGCATATGGAAATGTTGCACTACCTTATCATGTAGCTAGCACTCTGAATATAAACATATTGGGCTTGTCTGCCATGTAGCTAGCTCTCAGTATATGGACATGTTGGACATATCTTCCATTTAGCTAGAACTCTGTTTATGGAAATGTTACAACATAGATAGCTCTCTATATAGACAAGTTGTATTCATCTACCTTGTAGCTAGAACTCTGTATATGAAAATGTTGCCCTACCCTGCCAAGTAGCTAGCTCTCTGTATATGGACATTTAGGACTCGTCTGATATGTAGCTAGCTCTGTGTACTTTGATATTTTGGACTGATCTGCCCTGCAGGTAGCTCTCAGTGTAAGGACATGTTGGACACATCTGCCATGTTGCTTCAACTCTGTATATGGAAATGTTGCACTACTCTACCATGTAGCTAGCTTTCTGTATATGGACATTTAGGATTCGTCTGCCTTGTAGCTAGCTCTGTGTACATTGATATTTTGGACTGATCTACCATGCACGTAGCACTCAGTGTTTGGACACGATGGACACATCTGCCATGTAGCTAGAACTATGTATATGGAAATGTTGCACTACCCTGCAATGTAGCTAGCTCTCTCTATATGGACATTTTGGACTTATCTGTCATGTAGCTAGCTCTCTGTACATTGATATGTTGGACTGATATGCCAAGTAGGTAGCTCTATGTATATGAACATAGTAGACTTGTCTGTCATGTAGCTTGAACTCTGTATATGGAAATTATGAACTACTGTGACATGTAGCTAGCTCTTGTATAAGGACATTTTGGACTCATCTGACATGTAACTCGCTCTCTGTGCATGGATATTTTGAACTGAACTGCCATGTAGTTAACTCTCAGTATATGGTCATGTTGTGCACATCTGCCATGTAGCTAGAACTCTGTTAATGGAAATGTTGCACTACTCTGCCATGTAGCTAGCTCTCAGTATATGAACATGTTGGACACATCTGCCATGTAGCTGGAACACTGTACATGGAAATGTTGCACTACCCTGCCATTTAACTGGCTCTCTCTCTATGAACATATTGGACTTGTCTACAAGATCTCAGTATATGTACACGTTGCAAACATGTGCCATGCAGTTAATGCCCTGCATATGGGCATGTTGTTCTAATCTGCCGTGTAGCTAGCTCTCAGTATATGGATAAGTTGGACCCATCCACTGTGTAAATAGAACTCTGTCTAAGCAAATGCTGCACTAATCTACCATGTAGCCAGCTCTCCATATATGAACATATTGGACTTGTCTGCCATATAGCTAGCTCTCAATATATGGACATGATGGACTCATCTGTCATGTAGTTAGTACCCTGTATATGGACATATTGGACTACTCTGCCATGTATCTAGCTCATAGTATATGCACAAGTTGGAATCATCTTCCTTGTACTTTGGACATTTCTGTCATGTAGCTAGAACTCTGTATATGGAAATGTTGCATTGCTCTGCCATGTAGCTAGCTCTCTGTATATAGACAAGTTGGACTCATTTGCCTTGTAGCTAGAGCTCTGTATATTTAAATGTCACACTACCCTGCCATGAAGCTACCTCTTTGTATATGGACATTTTGGACTCGTCTGTCATGTACCTATCTCTCTGTACATGGATATAGTGGACTGTTCTGCCAAGTAGATAGCTCTCTGTTATTGAACATATTGGGCTTGTCTACCATTTACTACCTCTCAGTATATGGATACTTTGGACACATCTGCCATGTAGCTAGTACTCTTAATATGGACATGTTGGACTACTCTGCCATTTAGCTCACTCTCAGTATATGAACACTTGGGCTCATCTGCCATGTAGATTGAATACTGTATATGAAATGATGCAGTATTCTGCCAGGAAGTTAGCTTTCTGTATATGGACATGTAGGACTTGTCTGACATGTAGCTAGATCTCTGTTTATGGATATTTTGGACCAATCTGCCATGTAGTTAGCTCTCAGTTTATAGACACGTTGGACACATCTGCCATGTAGTTAGAAGTCTGTATATGGAAATGTTGCAATACTCTGCCATGGAGCTTACTATCTGTATATAAACAAATTGGACTCACCTGCCTTGTAGCTAGAACTCTGTATATGGAAATGTTGCAATTTACTGCCATGTAACTACCTGTCTGTATAAAGACATGTTGGACTCTTCTGCCTTGTAGCTAGCTCTCTGTATATAGACATGTTGGACTGCACTGCCATTTTGGGAGCACTCAGTTTATGGACAAATTGGACTCATCACCCTTCTAGCTAGAATTCTGTATATGGAAATGTTGCACTACCCTGCCGTGTAGCTAATTCTTTGTATATAGACATGTTGGACTCATCTGACTTGTATCAAGAGCTCTGTATATTTAATGTTTCACTCCCCTGCCATGTAGCTATCTCTCTGCATGTGAACATATTGAACTTGTATGCCATGTAGGTAGATCTCAGTGTATGGACACGTTGGACACATCTGCCATGTAGGTAGAACTCTGTATATGGAAATGTTGCACTACCCCCTCTGTATATGGACATTTTGGACTCGTCTGTCATGTAGCTAGTTATCTGTGCATAGATATTTTGGAATGATCTACCATGTGGATAGCTCTCAGTATATAGACAAGTTGGATTCATCGGCCTTGTAGGTACAACTCTGTATATGGAAATGTTTAACTACCCTGCCATGTAGCTAGCTCTCTCAATATAGACATGTTGGACTCATCCGCCTTGTAGCTAGCCCCCTGTATATAGACACATTGGAGTAATCTGCCATTTAGGTAGCTGTTAGAATATGGACAAGTTGGAATCATCTGCCTTGTAGCAAGAATTCTGTATATGGAAATGTTGCACTACCCTGACATGTAGCTAGCGCTCTGTATATAGACAACTTGAACTCATCTGCCTTGTAGCTAGAACTCTGTATATGGAAATGTTGCACTCCTCTACCATGTAGCTAGCTCTATGTATATGGACATTTTGGACTCGTCTGACATGTAGCTAGCTCTCTGTGAATGGATATTTTGAACTGATCTGCCACGTGAGTTGCTCTCAGTATATGGATACGTTGGACACATCTGCCATGTAGGTATAACTCTGTATATGGAAATGTTGCATTTCTCAGCCATGTAGCTAGCTCTCGGTATATAGACAAGTTGGACTCATTTGCCTTGTAGCATGAACTCTGTATATGGAAATGTTGCACTACCCTGACATGTAGCGAGCTCTCTGTATATAGACAACGTGGACTCATCTGCCTTGTAGCTAGAACTCTGTATATGGAAATGTTGCACTCCTCTACCATGTAGCTAGCTCTATGTATATGGACATTTTGGACTCGTCTGACATGTAGCTAGCTCTCTGTGAATGGATATATTGAACTGATCTGCCATGTAGGTAACTCTCAGTATATGGATACTTTGGACACATCTGCCATGTAGGTATAACTCTGTATATAGACAAGTTGGACTCATTTGCCTTGTAGCTAGAGCTCTGTTTATTTAAATGTTGCAATACCCTGTCATGTAGCTACCTCTCTGTATATGGACATTTTGGATTTGTCTGCCATGTAGCTAGCTCTCTGTACATAGATATGTTGGACTGTTTTGACAGTTAGGTAGCTCTCTGTTATTGAACATATTGGGCTTGTCTGCCATGTACTAGCTCTCAGTATATGGACACTTTTGACACATCTGCCATGTTGCTAATACTCTTTATATGGACATGTTGCACTACTCTGCATTTTGCTAGCTCTCAGTATAAGAATACTTAGGCTCATCTGCCATGTAGATTGAATACTGAATATGGAAATGATGTACTACTCTGCCATGTAGTTAGATCTCTGTATTTGGACATTTTGGACTTGTCTCTGTGTATGGATATTTTGGACTGATCTGCCATGTAGGTAGCTCTCAGTTTATAGACACGTTGGACACATCTGCCATGTAGCTAGATCTCTGTATATGGAAATGTTGCACTACTCTGCATGTACCTTACTCTCTGTATATATACAAGTTGGACTCATCTGCCTTGTAGCTAGAACTCTGTATATGGAAATGTTGCAATGCATTGTCAGGAAGCTAGCTCTTTGTATATAGACTCATCTTCCGTTTAGCTAGAACTCTGTATATGGAAATGTTGCACTATCCTGTCATGTAGCTACCTGTCTGTATAAAGACATGTTGGACTCATGTGCCTTGTAGTTAGCCCTCTATATATAGATGTGTTGGACTACTCTGCCATGTTGGTAGCACTCAGATTTTGGACAAGTTGGACTCATCGCCTTTCTAGCCAGAACTCTGTACATGGAAATGTTGCACTACCCATTCATGGAGCTAGTTCTCTGTATATAGACATGTAGAACTCATCTGACTTGTAGCTAGAACTCTGTATATGGAAATGTTGCACAACCTTGCGATGTAGCAAGCTCTCTGTATATATACAAGTTGGACTCATCTGCCTTGCAGCTAGAACTATGGATACTTAAATGTTGCACTACCCTGTC
This sequence comes from Chrysochloris asiatica, assembly GCF_000296735.1. Lineage (NCBI taxonomy): Eukaryota > Metazoa > Chordata > Mammalia > Afrosoricida > Chrysochloridae > Chrysochloris > Chrysochloris asiatica. Next base: position 292,545 of record NW_006408949.1, read on the forward strand.
ATGAAGCTACCTCTCTGTATATGGACACTTTGGACTCGTCTGCCATGTAGCTAACTCTCTGTACATGAATATGTTGCACTATTCTGCCAAGTAGGTAGCTCTCTGTTATTGAACATATTGGACTTATATGCCATGTTCTAGCTTTCAGTATATGGACATGTTGGACACACCTGCCATGTAGCTAGTACTCTTCATATGGACATGTTGGACTACTCTGCCATGTAGCCAGCTCTCAGTATATAGACAAGTTGGACTCATCTGTCTTGTATCTAGAACTCTGTATATGAAAATATTGCACTAACATGCCATATAGGTAGGTCTCTGTATATAGACTTGTTGGACTCATCTGCCTTGTATCTAGTATTCTGAATATGGAATTGTTGCTCTACCCTGCCATGTAGCTAGCTCTCTGTATGTGGGTATCTTGGACTCGTCTGACATGTAGCTAGCTCTCTGTATGGATATTTTGAACTGATCTGAAATGTAGGTATCTCTCAGTTTATTGACACGTTGGACACATCTGCCATGTAGCTAGAACTCTGTATATTGAAATGTTGCAATACACTGCCTTGTAGCTAGCTCTCTGTAAATAGACATATTGGACTCATCTGTCTTGTAGCTAGCCCTCTGTATATAGACATGTTGGACTACCCTGCCTTGTGGGTAGCTCTCATTATATGGACAAGTAGGACTCATCGGCCTTCTAGCTAGAACTCTGTATATGGAAATGTTGCACTATTCTGACATGAAACTAGCTATCTGTATATAGACAAGTTGGAATCATCTATCTTGTAGCTAGAACTCTGTATATAGAAATGTTAAACTACTCTGCCATGAAGGTAGCTCTCTATATATGGACATTTTGGACTCTTCTGCCATATAGCTAGCTCTCTGTATAAGGATATGTTGGACTGATATAACAACTAGATTGCTCTCTGTATATGTACATGCTGGACTTGTCTGCCATGAAGCTCGTTCTCAGTATATGGACATGTTGGACTCATTAGCCAGGTAGCTAATGCCATGTATATGGACATGTTAGATTACATATCTATGCACCTAGCTCTCAGTATTTGAACACTTTGGACTGATCTGCCATGTAGCTTCAACACTGTATATGGAAATGATGCACGACTCTGCCATGTAGCTATCTTTCTATATAAGGATATTTTGGACTCATCTAACATGTAGCTAGCTCTCTGTGCATGGATATTATGAACTGATCTGCCATGTAGGTAACTCTCAGTATATGGACATGTTGTACACATCTGCCATGTAGCCAGAACTCTGTATATGGAAATGTTGCACTACTCTCCCATGTAGTTAGATATGTATGTGGACAAGTTTGACTCATCTGTTTGTAGCTATAACTCTGTACATGGAAATGTTTCATTACCCTACCATGTAGCTAGCTCTCTGTATATGAACATATTGCTCTTTTCTGTGATGTAGCTAGCTCTCAATATATGGATATGTTGGATTCATCTGACATGTAGCTAGTACCCTGAATGTGGACATGTTGGACTGCTCTGCCATGTAGCTAGCTCTCTGTATATGGATACGTTGGACTGATCTGCCAAGTAAGTAGCTCTCTGTATATGAACATATTGGACTTGTCTGCTATGTAGCTAGCTCTCAGTATATGGACACGTTGGACATATCTGCCATGTAGCTAGCTCTCAGTGTTTGCACATGTTGGACACATATGCCATGTAGCTAGAACTCTGTATATGGAAATGTTGCTCTTCACTGCCTTGTAGCTAGCTCTCTGTATATGGCCATTATCAACTCATCTGCCATGTAGCCAGACCTCTGGAAATAGACAAATTTTACTTAACTGCCATGTAACTATAACACTGTATATGGAAATTTTACACTACCCTTCCATGTAGCTAGCTGTCTGTATATGAACATTTTGGACTTGTCTGCCATGTAGCTAGCTCACTGTATATGGATATGTTGGACTGATCTGCCAAGTAGGTAGCTCTCTGTATATGAACATATTGGACTTGTCTGCCATGTAGCTAGCTCTC
>NW_006408949.1:294697-302894 GCF_000296735.1 Chrysochloris asiatica
CTACCATGTAGCTTGAACTCTGTATATGGATATGTTGGACTGATATGCCAAGTAGGTAGCTCTCTGTATATGTACATTTTTGACTTGTCTGCCTGTAGCTAGCTCTCAGTATATGGCATTTTGGGCTCCTCTGCGATGTAGCTATTACCCTGTATATGGACATGTTATACTACTCTACCATGTATCTAGCCCTCAGTATATGGTCACGTTGGACACATCTATCATGTAAGTAGAACTCTGTATATGGAAATGTTGCACTACTCTGCCATGTAGCTAGCTCTGTGTATATAGACAAATTGGATTTATCTGCCTTATAGCTAGAAATCTGCATATGGAAATGTTGCATTACCCTGCCATGTATCTAGTTCTCCATTTTTGGACATTTTCTACTAGTCTGATATGTAGCAAATTCTCTGTCCATGGATATTTTGGACTGATCTGCCAAGTAGGTAGCTCTCTGTATATGAACATATTGGACTTGTCTGCCATGTAGCTAGTTCTCAGGGTTTGGATATGTTGGACACATATGCCATATAGCTAGAGCACTGTATATGGAACTGCTGATCTACACTGCCTTGTAGCTAGCTCTCTGTATATGGACATTGTCAACTCATCTGCCATGTAGCTAGACCTCTCTATATAGACAAAATGGATTTAACTGCCTTGTAACTAGAACACTGTATATGGAAATGTTACACTACACTCTCATGTAGCTAGCTCTCTGAATGTGAACATTTTGGACTTGTCTGCCATGTAGCTAGCTCTCTGTATATGGATATGTTGGACTGATCTGCCAAGTACGTAGCTCTCTGTGTAAGAACATATTGCACTTGTCTGCCCTGTAGTTAGCTCTCAGTATATGGACACTTTGGACATTTCTGCCATGTTGCTAGAACTTTGTATATGGAAATGTTGTCCTACCTAGCCATGAAGCTAGCTCACTGTATATGGACTATTTCGACTCTTCTGCCATGTGGCTAGCTCTATGCATATGGATATGTTAGCCCAATCTGCAAAGTAGGTAGCTATCTGTACATGAACATATTGGACTTGTCTGCCATGTAGCTATCTCTCAGTATATGGGAATTTTGGACTCGTTTGCCATGTAACTAGCACTCTGTACATGGATATGTTGGACTGATCTGACAAGTAGGTAGCTCTCTGTGTATGAACATATGGGACTTGTCTGCGATGTAGGAAGCTCTCAGTATAAAAACACCTTAGACATATCTGCATGTACCTATAACTCTGTATAAGGAAATGTTGCATTACCCTGCCATGTAGCTTGCTCTCTGTATATAGACATTTTGGAATCGTCTGCCATGTAGCTAGCTCTCTGTACATGGATATGTTGGACTTATCTGCCAGGTAGTTAGCTCTCTGTACATGAACATATTGGACTTGTCTGCCAGGTAAGTGGCTCTCAGTATATGGACAAGTTGAACACATCTGCCATATAGCTAGTACCCTGAATATGGACATGTTGGACAACTCGAACATGTATCTACCTCTCAGTATATGGACACGTTGGACACTTCTGCCATGTAGCTAGCACTCTGTATATGGAAATGTTGCACTACCCTGCCATGTAGTTAGATCACTATATATAGAAAAGTTATACTCATCTCCCTTGTAGCTAGAAAACAGCATATGGAAATGTTGCACTACCCTGCCACGTAGATAACTCTCTGTATATGGAAATTTTGGACTCATCTGCCATGTAGCTAGCTCTCTGTACATGAATATGTTGGACAGATCTGCCAAGTAGGTAGCTCTCTCTATATGAACATATAATACTAGTCTGACATGTAGCTAGCTCTTAGTATATGGACATGTGAGACTCATCTGACATGTAGATAGGACCCTGTATATGGACATGTTGTACTACTCTGCCATGTAGCTAGCTCTCAGAGTATGGACACATTGGAAACATCTGCCATGTACCTAGAACTCTGTATTTTTAAATGTTGCACTACTCTGCCATGTAGCTAGTTCTCTCTATACAGACAAGTTGGATTCATCTGCCTTGTACCTAGAACACTGTATATGGAAATGTTGCACTATCCTGCCATGTAGCTAGGTCTCTGTATATGGACATTTTGGACTCATCTGCCATGTAGCTAGCTCTCTGTACATGGATATGTTGAACAGATCTGACAAGTAGTTGGTTATCTGTATATGAACGTACTGGATTAGTCTGCCATGTTGATGGCTCTCAGTATATGGACACGTTGGACACATCTGCCATGTAGCTAGTAACCTGAATATGGACATGTTGGACTACTCTGCCATGTAGCTCACTCTCAGTATATGGACACGTTAGACATATCAGCCATGTAGATAGAACTCTGTATATGGAAGGGTTGCACTACTCTTCCATGTAGCTAGCTCTCTGTATATTGACAAGTTGCACTCATCTGCCTTGTACCCAAAACACTGTATATGGAAATGTTGCACTACTCTGCCATGTAGCTACCTCTCTGTATATGGACATTTTGGACTTATCTGCCATGTAGTTACTAGTCAGTATAAGGACAAGTTGCACTACTCTGAGATGTAGCTAGCTCTCTGTATATAGACTAGTTGGACTCATCTAGTATGGAGCTAGTACCCTGTATATGGACTTGTTGTAATACTCTGCCATGTAGCTATCTATCTTTATATAGACAAGTTGGACTTATCTGTATATAGATAATTTATACTCATCTGCCGTGTAGCTAGAACTCTGTATATGGAAATGTAGCACTACCCTGTATATATTCTGTATATGGACATGTTGGACTACTCTGACATGTAGCTAGCTCTCAGTATGTGGACACGTTGGACACATCTGCCAAGTAGCTAGAACTCTGTATTTGGAAATGTTGCAATAACCTGCCATGTAGCTAGCTCTCTGTATATAGACAAGTTGGACTCATCTGTCTTGTAGCTAGATCTCTGTATATGGAAATGTTGCAATACCCTGCCATGTAGCTAGCTTTTGGTATATGGACATTTTGAACTCGTATGACATGTAGCTAGATCTCTGTACATGGACATTTTGGTCAGATCTGCCATGTAGGTAGTTCTCAGTATACGGACATGTTGGACACACCTACCATGTAGCTAGAACTCTGTACATGGGAATGTTGCACCACTCTGCCATGTAGCTAGCTCTCAGTATATGGAAACGATGGACACATCTGCCATGTAGCTAGTACTCTTTATATGGACATGTTGGACTACTCTGCCATGAAGCTAGCTCTCAGTATATGAACAATTTGGACTCGTCTGCTATGCAGCTTGAATTCTGTATTTGGAAAAGATGCACTACTCTGCCATGTAGCTACGTCTCTCTATATGGACAATTTGGGCTCGTCTTCCATGTAGCTACATATATCTACATGGATATGTTGGACTGATCTTCCACGTAGATAGCTTTCAGTATAGGAACACTGTGAATGCATATGCATTGTAGCTTGATCTCTGTATATGGAAATGATGCACTACTCTGCCATGTAGCTAGCTCTCTGTATATGGACATTTTGGACTTGTCTGACATGTACCTAGCTCTCTGTACGTGGATATGTTGGACTGATCTGCCAAGCATGTAGCTCTCTGTATATGAACTATTGGACTTCTCTGCCATGTAACCAGCTCTCTGTATATGAACATGTTGGACACATCTGCCATGCAGCTAGTCTCTGTATATAGACAATTTGGACTCATCTGCCTTGCAGCTAGAACTCGGTATATGATAATGATGCACTATCCTGCCAATAGTTCATTTCTGGAAGAAGTTAAGCCAGAGTGCTCCTTGGAGCCCAGGATGGCTAAGCTTCGTCTCTCATACTTTGGACATATTGTCTGGAGGAAACAATCATTGGAGAAGAATGTCATGCTGGGTTAGGTGGAGGGTCAGAGAAAAAGAGGAAAACCTCTAACAAGATGGATTGACCAGGTGGCATCATTGATGGACTCAAGTTTGGCATCGGTAGTGAGGTTGGCCCAGGATTGAACATTGTTTCATTCTACTGTGCATGAGGTCGCTATGAGTCAGTTCTGACTCGATGGCACCTGACAACAACAACAACAACCCTACCATGTAGCTAACTCTCTATATATAGACAAGTTGGACTCTTCTACCTTGTAGCTAGAACTCTGTACATGCAAATGTTGCACTACCCTGCCATGTAGCTAGCTCTCTGCATATAGATGAGTTGGACTCATCTGCCTTGAGCTATAACTTTGTATGGAAATGGTTCCCTGTAGCTAGCGCTCTCTATATAGACAAGTTTGACTCATCTGCCTTGTAGCTAGAACTCTGCATATGGAAATGTTGCACTACCCTGCCATGTAGCTAGCTCTCTGTATAAGGACATTTAGGACTCGTCTGCCATGTAGCTAGCTCTCAGTATATGGACAATTTAGACTCGTCTATCCTGTAGCTAGCTCTCTGTACATGGATATGTTGAACTGATATGCCAACTAGGTATCTCTCTGTATATGAACATATTGGACTTGTCTGTCATGCAGCTATTTCTCAGAATAGGGAAATGTTGGACTCATTATCCTGGTAGCTAGTACCATGTATATGTACATGTTGGACTACTCATCCATGTACCTAGCTCTCAGTATAAGAACACTTCGGACTCGTCTGCCATGTAGCTTGAACTCTGTATATGGAAATGATGTACTACTGTGGCATGTAGCTAGCTCTTTGTATAAGGGCATTTTGGAATCGTGTGACATGTAGCTAGCTCTCTGTGCATGGATATTTCAACTGATCTGCCATGTAGTTAGCTCTCAGTATATGGACACGTTATAGACATCTGCCATGTAGCTAGAACACTGTATATGCAAATGTTGTAGTATTCTGCCATGTAGCTATCTCTCAGTATATGTACATGTTGAACTCATTACCCAGGTTGCTAGTACCCTGAATATGGACATGTTGGACTAGTCATCCATGTAGCTAGCTCTCAGCATATGGGCATCTTGTAATCATTAGCCAGGTAGCTAGTACCCTGTAGATGGGCATGTTGGACTACTCATTCATTTAGCTAACTCTCAGTATACGGACACGTTGGCCACATCTGCCATGTAGCTAGAACTCTGTATATGGAAATGATGTACTACTCTGCCATGAAGCTAGCTCTCTGTATATGGACATTTTGGACTCGTCTACCATGTAGCTAGCTCTCTGTACATGGATATGTTGGACTGATGTGCCAAGTAGGTAGCTCTCTGTATATGAACATATTGGAGTTATCTGCAATGTAACTTTCTATCATTATATGGGTATGTTGGACTCATTAGCCAGGTAGCTAGTACCTTGTATATGGACATGTTGTACTACTTTGCCATGTAGCTAGCTCTCAGTATATAGACATGTTGGACACACCTGCCATGTAGCTAGAACACTGTACATGGAAATGTTGCACTACCCTGCAATGTAACTGGTTCTCTGTATATGAATATATTGGACTGTCTGCCATGTAGCAAGTTCTGAGTATTTGTACACGTTGGAAACATCTCCCATGTAGCTAATACCCTGTATATGGACATGATGGACTACTCTGCTATGTACCTAACCCTCAGCATATGGACACATTAGACATATCTGCCATGTACCTAGAAGCTGTACATGGAAAAGTTGCACTACCCTGCCATGTAGTTATCTCTCTATATATGATCATATTGGAGTTCCCTGTCATGTAGGTAGCTCTCAGTATATGGACACGTTGGACATATCTACCATGTAGCTAGAACTCTGTATATGGAAATGTTGCACTACCCTGCCATGTAGCTAGCTCTTCGTATATGGGCATTTTGGACTCGTCTGACATGTTACTAGCAATCTGTGCATGCATATTTGGACTGATCTGCCATATAGGTAACTCTCAGTATATAGACAAGTTGGACTCATCTGCCTTGTAGCTAGAACTCTGTATATGGAAATGTGGCCTTACCCTGCCAAGTAGCTAGCTCTCTGTATATGGAATTTTAGACCTTGTCTGTAATATAGCTAGCTCTGTGTACATTGACATTTTGGACTGATCTTACATGTAGGTAGATCTCAGTGTATGGACACATTAGACACATCTGCCTTGTAGCTAGAACCCTGTATATGGAAATGTTGCACTACCCTGGCATGTAGCTAGCTCTCTGTATATGGACATTTTGGACTCATCTGCCATGTAGCTAGCTCTTTGTACATGGATATGTTGGACTGATCTGCCAAGTAGGTAACTCCCTGTATATAAACATATTGGACTTGTCTGCCATGTAACTAGCTCTCAGTATATGGACTTGTTGGATTCATCTGCCATGTAGTTAGTACCCTGTATATGGACATGTTGGACCTATCTGCAAGGAAGGTAGCTCCCAGTATATGGACACGTTGTACACATCTGCCATTTAGCTAGAACTCTGTATATGGAAATGTTGCAATACTATGCCATGTAGCTAGCTTTATTTGTATGGACAAGTTGGACTCATCTGCCTTGTAGCTGGAACTCTGCATATGGAAATGTTGCACTACCCTGCGGTGAAGCTAGATCTGTGTATATGGATATTTTTGACCCATCTGCCATGTAGCTAGCTGTCTGGACCTTGATATACTGGATAGATCTGCCAAGTAGGTAGCTCTCTGATATTGAATATATTGGACTTATCTGCCATGAACTAGATCTCAGTATATGGACACTTTGGACCCATGTGCCTTGTAGCTAGTACTCGTTATATAGACATGTAGGACTACTCTGCCATGTAGCTAGCTCTCAGTATGTGAACATTTTGGACTATTCTGCCATGTAGCTATCTCTTTGTATGTGGATATGTTGGGCTGATCTGCCAAGTAGGTAACTCTCTGTATATGAACATATTGGACTTGTCTGCCATGTAGCTAGCTCTCTGTATATGGACAAGTTGGACTCATCTGCCTTGTATCTAGAACTCTGCATGTGGAAATGTTGCACTACCCAATGATGAAGCTATATCACTGTATATGGACATTTTGAACGTGTCGGCTATGTGGCTAGGTGTCTGTACCTGGATATGTTGGACTGATCTGCCAGGTAAGTAGCTCTCTGTTATTGACCATATTGGACTTATCTGCCATGTACTAGATCTCAGTATATGGACACGTTGGACATATCTGCCATGTAGCTAGTACTCTTTATATAGACATGTTGGACTACTCTGCCATGTAGATAGCTCTCAGTATATGGACATTTTGGACTCGTCTGCCATGTAGCTAGCTCTTTGTACATGGATATGTTGGACTGATCTGCCAAGTAGGTAACGCTCTGTATATGAACATATTGGACTTGTCTGCCATGTAGCTAGCTCTATGTATACGGACATTATGGACTCGTTTGCCCTGTAGCTAGATCTCTGTAAATGGATATGTTTGACTGATATTCCAAGTAGGTAACTCTCTGTATATGAACATATTGGACTTGTCTGCCATGTAGCCCCTCAGCATATGGACATGTTGGACTCATCTGCCATGTAGCTAGTACTCTGTATATGGACATATTGGACTCATCTGCCATGTAGGTAGCTCTCAAATATGGACACATTGAACACATCTGACATGTAGCTAGAGCTCTGTATATGGAAATGTTGCACTACACTGCCATGGATATGTTGGACTGATATGCCAACTAGGTAACTCTCTGTATATGAACATATTGGATTGTCTGCCATGTAGCAAGTTCTTAGTATATGGACATGTTGGACTCATTAGCCAGAAAGCTAGTACCCTGTATATGGTCATGTTGAACTACTCATCCATGTACCTAGCTCTCGGTATATGAACACTTTGGAGCCATGTAGCTTGAACTCTGTATATGAAAATTTTGGACTGCTCTTACATGTAGCTAGCTCTCTGTATAAGGACATTTTGGACACGTTGACATGTAGCTAGCTCTCTGGGCATGGATATTTTGAACTGACTTGCCATGTAGATAGCTCACAATATATGGACACGTTGTACATATCTACCATGTAGTTAGAACTCTGTACATGGAAATGTTGCACTAATCTGCCATGTAGCTACCTCTCTTTATATGGACAAGTTGTATATCTATCTCTCTTTATATGGACAAGTTGTATATGTTGCACTTATCTGCCTTGTAGCTAGAACATTGTATATGGAAATGTTGAACTACCCTGCCATGTAGCTAGCTCTCTGTATATGGACATTTTTGAC
>NW_006408949.1:303918-310583 GCF_000296735.1 Chrysochloris asiatica
AAGAATGTTGTTTATTGGTCCAGTGGTGAGGATTTTTGTTTTCTTGACATTGAGATGCAATCCATATAGAAGGCTGTGCTCTTTAATCTTCATAAGTAAATGTTTCAAGTCCTCTTCACTTTCAGCGATCAAGGTTGTATCATCTGCATATTCATTAGCCAGTGTGCTAGTACCCTGTATATGGACATGTTGGACTACTCATCCATGTAGCTATCTCTCAGTATATCAACACTTTGGACTCATCTGCCTTGTAGTTAGATCTCTGTATATGCAAATGTTGCACTATTCTGACATGTAGCTACCTCTCTGTATATAGACAAGTTGGACTCATCTGCCTTGTAGCTAGTACTCTGTATTTGGAAATGTTGCACTACTCTGCCATGTAGCTAGCTCTCTGTATATGGACATTTTGGACTCGTCTGACATGTAGCTAGCTCTCTGTGGATCGATATTTTGGACTGATCTGCAATGTTGGTAGCTCTCAGTACATGGACATTTAGGACACATCTGCCTCGTAGCTAGAACTTTGTATATGGAAATGTTGCACTACTCTGCCATATATCTAGCTCTCAATATATGGACAAGTTGGACTCATCTACCTTGTACCTACTACTCTGTATATGCACATATTGGACTTCTTTGCATGTAGGTAGCTCTCACTATATTGACTCATTGAACCCATCTGCCATGTAGTTAGAACTTTGTATATGGAAACGTTGCACTATCCTGCCATTTAGTTAGCTCTCTGTATATAGACATGTTGGAATCATCTACCCTGTAGCTAGCCCTCTGTATATAGACATGTTAGGCTACTCTTCCATGTAGGTAGCTCTCAATAGATGGACAAGTTGGACTTATCGGCCTTTTAGGTAGAACTCTGTATATGGAATTATTGCACTGCTCTACCATGTAGCTAGCTCTCTGTACATTGACAAGTTGGACTCATCTACCTTGTAGCTAGAACACTGTATGTGAAAATGTTGCACTACCCTTCCATTTAGTAGCTCTCTGTATATGGACACTTTGGATTCATCTGCCATATAGCTAGCTCTCAGTATATGTACAGGTTGGATCCATCTGCCATGTAGCTGGACATCTGTATATGAACATATTGGACTTCTCTGCCATGTAGCTACTTCTCTGTATCTAGATATGTTAGACTGATCTGCCAAGTAGGTATCTCTCTTTATATAGACTAGTTAGACTCATCTGCCTTGTAGCTAGAACTCTGTAAATAGAAATGTGGGACTACAATGCCATGTAGCTAGTTCTCTGTATATCTACATTTTGGACTTGTCTGCCATGTAGCTAGCTCTCTGTACATGGATATGTTAGACTTATCTGGCAAGAAGGTAGCTCTCTGTATATGAACATATTGGAGTTTTCTGTCATGTAGCTAGCTCTCAGTATATGGACATGTTGGACTCATTAGCCAGGTTGCTAGTACCCTATATATGGACACGTTGGACTACTCATCCATGTAGCTAGGCATCAGTATATGAACACTTTGGACTCATCTACCATGTGGCTTGAACTCTGAATATGGAAATGATGAACTATTCTGCCATCTAGCTTGCTCTCAATATATGGATATTTTGGACTCGTCGGACTTGTAGCTAGCTCTCTGTGCATGGATATTTTTAACTGATTTCCCACGTAGTTAGCTCTCAGTATATGGACACGTTGTACACATCTGCCATGTAGCTAGAATTCTTTATATAGAAATGTTGCACTACTCTGTCATGTAGCTAGCTCTCCGTATATATACGAGGTGGATTCATCTGCCTTTTAGTTATAACTCTGTATATGGAAATGTTGCCCTACCCTGCCAAGTAGCTAGCTCTCTGTATATGGACACTTAGGACTCATCTGCCATGTAGCTAGCTCCGAGTACATTGTTATTTTGGGCTGATTTGCCATATAGGCAGCTCTCAGTGTATGGACACGTTGGACACATCTGCCATGTAGCTAAAACTCTGTATATGGAAATTTTGCACTACTCTGCCATATAGTTAGCTCTCTGTATATGGATATTTTGGATTTGTCTGCCATGTAGCTAGCTCTCTGTACATGGATATGCTGGACTGTTGTGCCAACTATGTAGCTTTCTGGATATGAACATATTGGATTATCTGCCATGTAGGTAGTTCTCAGTATATGGACATTTTTGACTCATTTGCCAGGTAGCTAGTACCATGTATATGGACATGTTGGACTACACATCCATGTACCTAGCTCTTAGTATATGAACATTTGAACTCATCTGCCATGTAGCTTGAACTCTGTATATGGAAATGATGCACAACTCTCTGTATAAGGACATTTTGGAATCGTCTGACATGTAGCTAGCCCTCTGTGCATGGATATTTTGAACTGGTCTGCCATGTATTTTGGTCTCAGTATAAGGACACGTTGTGCACATCTGCCATGTAGCTTGAACCCAGTATATGGAAATGATGAACTACTCTGCCATGTAGCTAGCTCTCTGTATAGAGACAAGTTGGAATTTTCTGCCTTATAGCTAGAAATCTGTGTATGGAAATGTTGCACTACCCTCCTATATATCTAGCTCTCTGTATATACACAAGTTGGACTCATCTGTCACGTATCTTGTACCCTTTATATGTACATGTTGCACTACTCTGCCCTTTAGCTAGCTTTCTGTATATGGACATTTTGGACTCATCTGCCATGTAGCTATCTTTGTGTACATAGATATGTTGGACTTATCTGTCAAGATTTTAGCTCCCAGTAAATGAACATATTGGACTTGTCTGCCATGTAGCTAACTCTGAGTATATGGACACATTGGACATATCTGACATGAAGGTAGAACTCTGTATATGGAAATGTTGCACTACACTACCATGTAGCTAGCTCTCTGTATATAGACAAGGTGAACTCATATGCCTTGTAGCTAGATCTCTGTATATGGAAATGTTGCATTACTCTGCCATCTAGCTAGCTCTCTGTACATGGATATGTTGGACTGATCTGCCAAGTAGTTAGCTCTCTGTATATGAACATATTGGACTTGTCTGCCTTGTATATAACTCTCAGTATATGGACAAGTTGGACACATCTGCAATGTATCTAGTACTCTTTATATGGACATGTTGGACTACTCTGCCATGAAGCTACTTCTCAGTACACGAACACATTGGATTCATCTGCCATGTAGCTAGAACTCTGTATATGGAAATGATGCACTAGTCTGCCATGTAGCTTCCTCTCCGTATATGAACACTTTGGACTCATCTGCCATGTGGTATGAACTCTGAAAATAGAAATGATGCACTACACTGCCACGTAGCTACCTCTCTGTATATTGACATTTTGGACTCATCTGATATGTAGCTAGCTCCCTGTGCATCAATATTTTGGACTGATCTGCCATGCTGGTAGCTCTCAATACATGGACAGGTTGGATACATCTGTTATGCAGCTATAACACTATATATGGAAATGTTGTACTAACATGCCATGTAGCTAGCTCTCTGTACATGGATATTTTGGACAGATCTGCCAAGTAGGTAGCTCTCTGTATATGAACATATTGAACTTGTCTGCTTGCAGCTAGCTCTCAGTATATGGACACGTTGGACACATCTGCCATGTAGAACACTCTCAGTATATTGACATGTTGGTCTCATCTGCCATGTAGCTTGTACCCTGTATATGGACATGTTGGACTACTCTGCAAGGTACCTAGATCACAGTATATGGATACATTGGACACATCTGCCATGTAGCTAGAACTCTGTATAGGGAAATGTTGAATAATCCTGCTAAGTAGCTCACTGTCTGTATATTAAGATATTGGACTTGTCTGCCATGTAGTTAGGTCTCAGTATATGGACATGTTGGACTCATCTGCCATGTAGCTAGTACTCTGTATATGGACATGTTGCACTACTCTGCCATGTAGCTAGTTATCTGTATATAGAAAAGTTGGACTCTTCTGCCTTTTAGGTAGAACTCTATACATGAAAATGTTGCAATACCCTACCATGTAGCTAGTTCTCTGTATATGGACATTTTCGAGTAGTCTACCATGTAGCTAGCTCTCTGAACGTGGATATGTTGAACTGTTCTGCCAAGTACGTAGCTCTCTGTATATGAACATATTGGACTTTTCTGCCATGTAGATAACTCTCAGTATATGGACACATTGGACACATCTGCCATGTAGCTAGTACTCTTTATATGGACCTGTTGGACTACTCTGCCATGAAGCTACCTCTCAGTATATGAACATTTTGGACTCATCTGCCATGTAGCTTGAATTCTGTATATGGAAATGATGCACTACTCTGCAGTGTGGCTAGGTCACTGTATATGGGCATTTTGGACTCATCTGCCATGTCGGTAGATCTATCTACATGGATATGTTGGACTGATCTACCATGTAGATAGCTCTCAGTATATGAACACTTTGGACTAATCTGCATTGTAGCTTGATCTCTGTATATGGAAATGATGCAGTACACTGCCTTATAGCTAGCTCTCTGTATATGGACATTTTGGACTTGTCTGACATGTTTCTAGCTCTCTGTACATGGATATATTTGAATGATCTGCCAAGCATGTAGCTCTCTGTATATGAACTATTGGACTTGTCTGCCATTTAGTCAGCTCTCAGTACATGGACATGTTGGACACATCTGCCATGCAGCTAATTCTGTGTATGTAGACAATTTGGACTCATCTACCTTATAGCTAGAACTCTGTATATGATAATGATGCACTACCCTGCCATGTAGCTAACTTTCTCTATATACACACTACCCTGCCATGTAGCTAGCTCTCTGTATATGGACATTTTGGACTCGTCTTCCATGTAGCTATCTCTCTGTACATGGATATGTTGGACTGATCTGCCAAGTAGGTTGTTGTTGTTTTTGTTAAGTGCCGTCGAGTCAATTCCTACTCATAGCGACCCTGTACAGAGTTTCCGAGTGTGTAAATCTTTATGGGAGTAGAAAGCCTCATTTGTCTCCCGTGGAGAAGCTGGTAGTTTCGTTTCGCTGACCTTAGGGTTCGCAGCCGGATTCGTAACCACTACATTACCGGAGCTCCTTGCCAAGTAGGTAGCTCTCTGTATATGAACATATTGGACTTGTCTGCCATATAACTAGCTCTCAGTACATGGACACGTTGAACACATCTACCATGTAGCTAGAACTCTGTATATGGAAATGTTTCACTACCCTGCCATGTAGCTAGCTCTATGTATATAGAAATGTAGGACTCTTCTGCCTTGTATCTAGCCCTCTGTATATAGACATAATGGACTTCTCTGCTTTGTAGGTAGCTCTCAGTATATGGACATGTTGGACTACTCTGCCATGTATCTAGCTTTCAGTATAAGGACAAGTTGGATTCATCTGCCTTGTAACTAGAACACTGTATATCGAAATGTTGTACTACCCTGCCATGTAGCTAGCTCTATGTATATAGAAATGTAGGACTCTTCTGCCTTGTATCTAGCCCTCTGTATATAGACATAATGGACTTCTCTGCTTTGTAGGTAGCTCTCAGTATATGGACAAGTTGGACTCATTGGCGTTGTAACTAGAACACTGTATATCAAAATGTTGCACTACCCTGCCATGAAGTTAGCTCTCTGTATATAAAAAGTTTGACTCATCTGCCATGTAGCAAGAACTCTGTATATGGAACAGTTGCACTATTCTGCCATGTAGCTAGCTCTCTGTATAAGGACATTTTGGACTCGTCTGTCATCTAGTTAGCTCTCTGTATATGAATATGTTGGACCGATCTGCAAAGTAGTTAGGTCTCTGTATATGAACATACTGGACTTGTCTGTCATGTAGCTTGCTCTCAGTTCCTGGACATGTTGGACTCATCTGCCCTGTAGTTGCTATCCTGTATATAGACATTTTGGACTACTCTGACATGTATATAGCTCTCAGTATATTGACAAGTTGGACTCATCTACTTTGTAGCTAGAACTTTGTATATGGAAATGTTCCACTACCCTGCTATGTAGCTAGCTCTCTGTATATAGACAAGTTGGTCGCATCAGCCTTGTACCTAGAATTCTGTATATGGAAATGTTGCCCTACGCTGGCTTGTTGCTAGCTCTCTGTATATGGACATTTTGGAGTAGTTTGCCATGTAGCTTGAATTCTGTATTTGGAAATGATGCACTCCTCGGCCATAAAGCTAGCAGTCTGTATATGGACATTTTGGACTCGTCTGCCATGTAGCTAGCTCTCTGTACATGGATATGTTGGACTGATATGCCAACTAGGTAGCTCTCTGTATATGAACATACTGGACTTCTCTGCCATGTAGCTAGTTCTCAGTATATGGACATATTGGAATCATTAGCCAGACAGCTAGTACCATGTATATTTAAATGTTGGACTACTCATCCATGTGCCTAGCTCTCAGTATATGAACACTTTGGACTCATCTGCCATGTACCTTGAACTCTGTGTATGGAAATGATGCACTACTCTGCCATGTAGCTAGCTGTCTTTATAAGGATATTTTGGACTCGTCTGACATGTAGCTAGTTCTCAGTGCATGGATATTTTGAACTCATCTGCCATGTAGGTAACTCACAGTATATGGACACGTTGTACACATCTGCCATGTAGCTAGAACTCTGTATATGGAAATGTTGCACTACCCTG
>NW_006408949.1:310683-318053 GCF_000296735.1 Chrysochloris asiatica
ATCTGCCATGTAGCTAGAACTCTGTATATGGAAATGTTGCACTACCCTGCCATGTAGCTAGCTCTCTGTATATGGACATTTTGGACTCGTCTCCCATGTCTTTTACATGGATTAGTTGGACTGATCTTCAAGTAGGTAGCTCTCAGTTATTTAACATATGGACTTGTCTGCTATGTACTAGCTCTCAGTATATGAACACGTTGGAC
The DNA here is from genome assembly GCF_000296735.1 of Chrysochloris asiatica. Taxonomy (NCBI): domain Eukaryota; kingdom Metazoa; phylum Chordata; class Mammalia; order Afrosoricida; family Chrysochloridae; genus Chrysochloris; species Chrysochloris asiatica. The sequence goes on from NW_006408949.1 coordinate 310,890, forward strand.
ACATCTGCCATGTACCTAGTACTCTTTATCTTGGTATGTTGTACTACTCTGCCATGTAGCTAGCTCTCAGTATATGAACACATGGGCTCATTTGCCATGTAGCTTGAATTCTGTATATGGAAATGATGCACTACTCTGCCATGTAGTTAGCTCTCTGTATATGGACATTTTGGAGTCATCTGACGTGTGGCTAGTTCTCTGTGTATGTATATTTTGGACTGATATGCCATGTACGGAGCTCTCATTATATGGACACGTTGGACACATCTGCCATGTAGATAGAACTCTGTATATGGAAATGTTGCACTATTCTGCCATGTAGCTTACTCTCTGTATATAGACAAGTTGGACTCATCTGCCTTGTAGATAGAACTCTGTATATAGAAATGTTGGACTACCCAGCCCTGTAGCTGGCTCTCTGTATATGGACATTTTGGACTCATCTGCCATGTAGCTATCTCTCTGTACATAAATATGTTGGACCAATCTGTCAAGTAGTTAGCTCTCAGTATATGGACACGTTGAACACATCTGCCATGTAGCTAGTACCCTGAATATGGACATGTTGGACTCATCTGCAATGTAGCTAGTACCCTGTATAATGACATGTTGGATCAATCTGCCATGTAGCTAGCTGTCACTATATGGACTCGTTGAACACATCTGCCATGTAGCTAGAACTTTGTATATGGAAATGTTCCACTACCAAGCCATGTAGCTAGCTCTCTGTATATGGACATTTTGGACTCGTCTGCCATGTATTTAGCTCTCTGTACATGGATATGTTGGACTGATATGACAACTAGGTAGCTCTCTATATGTGAACATACTGGAATTGTCTGACGTGTAGCTAGTTCTCAGTATATGGACATATTGGAATCATTAGCCAGAGAGCTAGTACCTTGTATATGGAGATGTTGGACTATTCAACCATATACCTAGCTCTCAGTAAATGAACACTTGGGCTCATCTGCCATGTAGCTTGAATTCTGTATATGGAAATAATGCACTACTCTGCCATATAGTTAGCTCTCTGTATATGGACATTTTGACTAGTTCTCTGTGTATGAATATTTTGTACTGATATGTCATGTAGGTAGCTCTCAATGTATGGACACGTTGGACACATCTGCCATGTAGATAGAATTCTGTTTATGGAAATGTTGCACTACTCTGCCATGTAGCTTACTCTCTGTATATAGACAAGCTGTGCTCATTTGCCATGTAGCTAGCTTTCTGTATAAGGACATTTTGGACTCGCCTGCCATGTAGCTATCTCTCAGTATATGGAAAAGTTGGACTCATCTGCCTTGTAGCTAGAATTCTGTATATGGAAATGTTGCACTACCCTGCCATGTAGCTAGTTATCTATATATAGACAAGTTGATCGCATCAGCTTTGTAGCTAGAATTCTGTATATGGAAATGTTGCACTACCCTCCCTGGTTGCTAGCTCTCTGTGCATGGACATTTTGGAGTATTTTGCCATGTAGCTTGGACTCTGTATTTAGAAATTATGCACTACTATGCCATGAAGCTAGCACTCTGTATATGGACATTTTGGATTCATCTGACATGTACCTAGCTCTCTGTGCATGACTATTTTAGACTTATCTGCCATGTAGGTAGTTCTCAGTATATGGACACATTGGAAACATCTTCCATACAGCTAGAACTCTATATATGGAAATGTTGCACAGCCCTGCCATGTGGGTAGCTCTTTGTATATGAACATATTGGTCTTGTCTGCTTTGTAGCTAGTTTTCAGTATATGTACATGTTGGACTCATTAGCCAGGTAGCAAGAACTCCTTATATGGACATGTTGGCCTGCTCTGCCATGTACTAGCTCTTAGTATATAGACATTTTGGACTCATTAGCCAGGTAGCAATTACTCTTTATATGCACATGTTGGACTGATCTGCTATGTATCTAGCTCTCAGTATAGGGAGAAGTTGAACTCATCTGCCTTGTAGCTAGAACGTTGTATATGGAAATGTTGCATTACGCTGCCATGCAGCTAGCTCTCTGTACATAGACAAGTTGGTCTCATATGCTTTGTAGCTAGAACTCTGTATATGGAAATGTTGCACTAACCTTCCATGTAGCTAGCTCTCTGTACATGGATATGTTGGACTTTTCTGCCAAGTAGTTAGCTCTCTGTTATTGAACATATTGGACTTGTCTGCCATGTCCTAGCTCTCAGCATATGAACATGATGGACACATCTGCGATGTAGCTAGTATTCTTTAAATGGACATGTTGGACTACTCTACCATGTAGCTAGTCCTCAGTATATGAACACTTTTGACTCATCTGACATGTAACTTGAACTCTGTGTATGGAAATGATGCACTACTCTTCCATGGTGCTAACTCTCTGTATAATGACCTTTTGTACTCTTCTGACATGTATAGTTCTGTGAGCATTGATATTTTGAACTCATCTGCCATGTAGGTAGCACACAGTATATGGACACATTGTACACATCTACCATGTAGGTAGAACTCTGTATATGGAAATGTTGCGCTACTCTGACATGTAGCTAGCTCTCTGTATATGAACATATAAGACTTGTCTGCCATTTGCTAGCTCTCATTATATGGACAGGTTGGACTCATCTGTCATGTAGCTAGAACCCTGTATATGGACATGTTGCACTACCCTGCCATGTAGCTAGTTCTCTGTATATAGACAAGTTGGACTCATCTGCCTTGGAGCTAGAACTCTGTATATGGAAATGTTGCACTAATCTGCCATGTAGCTAATTATCTATAAATACACAGGTTGGACTCATCTTCCTTTTAGCTAGAATACTGTATATGGAAATCGTGCACTACCCTGCCATGTAGCTAGCTGTTTGTATAAGGACATTTTGGACTCATCTGCCATGTAGCTAGCTCTCTGTAAATGGATATGTTGGACTGATCTGCCAAGTAGGTAGCTCTCTCTATATGAACATATTCGACTAGTCTCCCATGTAGTTAGTTCTCAGGATATAGACAAGATGGACTCATCTGCCTTGTAGCTTGAACTCTGTATATGGAAATGTTGGACAACCCTGTCATATAGCTAGCTCTCTGTTCTTGTTGTTAAGTGCCGTGGAGTCGGTTCCGACTCATAGCAACCCTGTACAGGGTTTCCGAGGCTGTATATCTTTACAGGAGCAGAACGCCTCATCTTTCTCCCATGGAACCGCTGGTAGTTTCGAACTGCTGACCTTGTGGTTCAGAGCCCAATTCGTAACCACTATGCTACCAGAGCTGCCATGTATCTAATCGCAGTATATGGACATGTTGGACTCATCTGACATGTAGCCAGTACCCTGCATATGGACATGTTGGAATACTCTGCCATGTAGCTTGTTCTCAGTATATGAACATGTTGGAAACATCTGCCATGTAGCTAGAACTCTGAATATGGAAATGCTGCACTACCCTGCCATGTAGCTTACTCTCTGTATATAGACAAGTTTGACTCATCTGCCTTGTAGCTAGAACTCTGTATATGGAAATGTTACGATACACTGCCATGTAGCTACCTCTCTGTATATAGACATGTTGGACTACTCTGCCTTGTGGGTAGCTCTCAGTATATGGACACGTTGGACTCATTGGCCTTCTATCTAGAACTCTATATATGGAAATGTTGCACTACCCTGTCATGTAGCTATCTCTCTGTATATAAACAAGATGGATTCATCTGCCTTGTAGCTAGAACTCTGTATATGCAAATGTTGCACTACTCTGACATGTAGCTAGATCTCTGTATATAGACAAGTTGGACTCATCTGCCTTGTAGTTAGAACTTTGTATATAGAAATGTTGCACTACCCTGCCATTTATGTATCTCTCTGTATATGGACATTTTGGAATCTTCGGCCATGTAGCTAGCTCTCTATATATGGATATGTTGGGCTGATATGCCAACTAGTTAGCTCTCTGTATATGAACATACAGGACTTTTCTGCCATGTAGCTAGTTCTCAGTATATGGACAAGTTGGACTCATTATCCAGGTAGCTAGTACCATGTATATGGACATGCTGGACTACACATCCATGAACCCAGATCTCAGTATTTGAACACTTTGGACTCATCTGCCATGTATCTTCAACTTTGTATATGGAAATGATGCACTACTCTGCCATGAAGCTAGCTTTCTGTATAAGGACATTTGGACTCATCGGACATGTAGCTAGCTCTCCTTGCATGGATATTATGAACTGATCTGCCATGTAGGTAGCTCTCAGTATATGGACACTTTGGACACATCTATCATGTAGCCAGTACTCTTTATATGGATATGTTGGACTACACTGCCATGTAGCTAGTTCTCTGCATATAGACAAGCTGGACAAATCTGTCTTGTAGCTAGAACTCTGTATATGGAAATGTAGCGCTACCATGCCATGTAGCTAGCTCTCTGTATATGTACATTTTGGACTCGTCTGCAATGTGTCCAGCTCTCTGTACATGAATATGTTGTATTAATCTGCAAAGTAGGCATCTCTCTGTATATGAGTATATTGGGCTTGTCTGCCACGTAACTAGCTCTCAATATATAGACACGTTGAACTCTTCTGCCTTGTAGCTAGAACTCTGTCTATGGAAATTTTGCACTACACTGGCATTTAGTTAGCTCTCTGTATATGGACATTTTGGACTCGTCTGCCATGTAGCTAGAATTATATATATGGAAATGTTGCACTACTCTGCCTTGTAGCTAGCTCTCTTTATACAGACAAGTTAGAATCATCTGACTTGTAGCTAGAACACTGTATATGGAAATGAACTATCCTGCCATGTAGCTAGCTCTATGTATATGGACATTTTGGACTTGCCGACCTTGTAGCTAGCTCTGTGTACATGGATATGTGGGAGTGATCTGCCAATTAGGTATCTCTCTGTATATTAACATATTGGACTTGTCTGCCATATAGCTAATTCACAGTATGTGGACACGTTGGACACGTCTGCTATGTATCTAATACCCTGTGTATGGAGATGTTGGACTTCTTGGCCATGTTTGTAGCTCTCAGTATATAGACAATTTGGCCAACTCTGCCATGTAGCTAGAACGCTGTATATGGAAATGTTGCAATACTCTGCCATGTAGCTAGCTCTCTATGTAAACAAGTTGAACTCATCTGCCTTGTAGCTAGAACACCGTATATGGCAATGTTGCATTACCCTGCCATGAAGCTCTGTGCATATGGGCATTTTGGACACGTCTGCCATGTAGCTAGTTGTACATGGTTATGTTGTACTGATCTGCCAATTAGGTAGCTCTCTGTATATGAGCATATTGGACTTGTTGGCCATGTACCTATCTTTGTGTATATGGACATTTTAGACTCGTCTGCCATGTAGCTAGCTCTCTGTACATTGACATTTTGATCTGATATAACTTGTTGGTACCTCTAAGTATATGGACATGTTGGACATATCTGCCATTTAGCTAGAATTCTCTATATGGAAGTGTTGCACTAGTCTGCCATTTAGCTAGCTCTCTGTATGTAGACAAGTTGGACTCATCTGCCTTTTAGCTAGATATCTGTTTATGGAAATGCACTTCACTGTCATGTAGCTTGCTCTCTGTATATGAACATATTGGATTTGTCTGCCATGTAGCTTGCTTTCAGTATATGAACATGTTGGACTCATCTGCCATGTAGCTAGTACCCTGTATATGGACATGTTAGACTACTCTGCCATATAGCTAGCTCTCAGTATATGGACACGTTGGACACATATGCCATGTTGCTAGAAATCTTTAAAGGGATATATTTCACTACTCTGCCATGATTTATCTCAATGTATATGAACATATTGGACTTGTCTGCCATTTAGGTGGCTATCATTAGGTGGACAAGTTAGACACATCTGCCATGTTTCTATTACCCTGAATATGGACATGTTGGACTACTCTGTCATGTAGCTAGCTCTTAGTACATAGACAGGTTGGACACATCTGCCATGTAGCTAGAACTCTATATATGGAAATGTTGCACAACTGTGCCATGTAACTAGTTCTCTGTATTTAGACAAGTTGGACTCATCTGCCTTACAGCTGGAACACTGTATATGGAAATGTTGCACTACCCTGCCATGTAGCCAGCTCTCTGTATATGCACATTTTGGAATCATCTAACTTGTAGCTATCTCTCTGTACATGGATATGTTGGAGTGATCTGCCAAGTAGGTAGCCTTCTATATATGAACATATTGGACTTGCTGCCATGTAGGTAACTCTCAGTATATGGACATGTTGGACACATATGCCATGGAGCTAGTACCCTGTATATGGACATGTTGGACTACTCTGCCATATAGCTAGCTCTCAGGATATGGACACATTGGACACATATGCCATGTAGCTAAAACTCTGTATATGGAAATGTTGCACTACCCTGCCATGTACCTAGCTCTCTTTATATGAACATATTGGACTTGTCTGCCAAGTAGCTAGCTCTCAGTATATGGACATGTTGGAAACATCTGACATGTAGCTTGAACTCTGAATATGGAAAAATTGCTCTACACTGCCATGTAGGTATCTCTCTGTATATAGACAAGTTGGACTCATCTGCCTTGTAGATAGAACTGTGTATGTGGAAATGTTGCACTACCCTGCCATGTACCTAGCTCTCTGTATATGAACATATTGGACTTGTCTGCCAAGTAGCTAGCTCTCAATATATGGACATGTTGGTTTTATCTGCCTTTTAGCTGGTATCCTGTATATGGACATATTCTACTACACTGCAATGTAGCTAGCTTTCAGTATATGGACATGTTGCAAACATCTGACATGTAGCTAGAACTCTTAATATGGAAATGTTGCTGTACACTGCCATGTAGCTAGCTCTCTGCATATAGACAATTTGGACTCATCTGACGTAGAGCTAGAAATGTGTATATGTAAATGTTGCACTACCCTGCCATGTAGCTAGATCTCTGTATATGGATATTTTGAACTCGTCTGCCATGTAGCTTGCTCTCTGTACATGGATATGTTGGACTGATCTGCAAAGGATGTAGCTCTCTGTAAATGAACATATTGGACTTGTCTGCCATGTAGCTAGCTCTCTGTATCTGGACACATTGGACACTTCTGCCATGTAGCTAGAATTATGTATATGGAAATGTTGCACTAATCTGCCA
>NW_006408949.1:318153-321143 GCF_000296735.1 Chrysochloris asiatica
TGTAGCTAGAACTCTGTATATGGAATTGTTGCACTACCCTGCCGTGTAATTAGCTCTCTGTATATGGACATGTTGCACTCGTCTACCTTGTAGCTAGCTCTCTGTACATGGTTATGTGGGAGTTATCTGCCAAGTAGTTATCTCTCTGTATATGAACAGATTGGACTTGTCAGCCATGTAGCTAGTACTCAGTATATGGACACCTTGGACACATTTGCTATGTAGCTAGTACCCTTTATATGGGCAAATTGGACTTCTTGGCCATGTTGGTAGCTTTCAGTATATAGACATGTTGGACACATTAGCCATGTAACTAGAACTCTGTATGTGGAATTGTTGTACTATTCTGCCATGTATGTAGGCAAGTTGGACTAATCTGCCTTATAGCTAGAACTCTGTATATCGGAATGTTGCACTATCCTGCCATGAACCTAGCTTTCTGTATATGGACATTTTGGACTTGTCTGCCATGTAGCTAGCTCTCTGTACATAGATATTTTGGACTGATCTACCAAGGAATTCACTCTCTCTATATGAACATATTGAACTTGTCTGCCATGTAGCTAGCTCTCAGTATATTGACATGTTGTACACTTCTGCCATGTAGCTAGAATTATGTATATGGAAATGTTGTACTACTCTACCAAGTAGCTAGCTCTATGAATATACACAAGTTTGAGTCATCTGCCTTGCAGCTCGAACTCTGTATATGGAACTGCTGCACTACCCTGCCATGTAGCTCGCTCTTTGTATATGGACATGTTGGACTCGTCTACCTTGTAGCTAGCTCTCTGTGCATGGATATGTGGCATTGATCTGCCAAGTAGGTATCTCCCTTTATATGAACAGATTGGACTTGTCTGCGATGTAGCTAGTTCTCAGTATATGGACATCTTGGACACATCTGCTATGTAGGTAGTACCCTGTATATGGACATGTTGGATGTCTCGGCCATGTGCATAGCTTGCAGCTAGAACTCTGTATATGGAAATGTTGCTCTACTCTGCCATGGAGCTAGCTCTCTGTATATGGATTTTTGGACTTGTCTGCCGTGTAGCTATCTGTCTGTACATGGATATGTTGGACTGATCTGCCAAGGAGTTAGCTCTCTGTATATGAACATATTGGACTTGTTGGCCATGTAGCTATCTTTCTGTATATGGACATTTTGGACTTGTCTGACATGTAACTAGTTCTCTGTACATGGACATTTTGGGCTGATCTGACCTGTTGGTACCTTTAATTATAAGGACATGTTGGACACATCTGTCATGTAGCTAGAATTCTGTATATGGAAATGTTGCACTACTCTGCCATGTAGCTAACTCTCTGTATATAGACAAGTTGAACTCATATGCATTGTAGTAGAACTCTGTATATGGAATTGATGCACAAACCTGCCATGTAGCTAGCTCCTATATATGGACAATTTGTACTCGTCCACCTTGTAGCTATCTTTCTGTACATGGATATGTTGGAGAGATCTGCCAAGTAGGTAGCTCTCTATATATGAACATATTGGACTTGTCTGCCATGTAGCTAGTTTTCAGAATATGGACACGTTGGACACATCTGCTATGTAGTTAGAACCCTGTATATGGACATGTTGGACTTCTCGGCCATGTTGGTAGCTCTCAGTACATAGACACGTTAGACACATCTGCCATGTAGCTAGAACTCTGTATATGGAAATGTTGCACTACTCTGCCATGATGCTAGCTCTCTGTATGTTGACATTTTAGACTCGTCTGCCATGTGCTAACTCTCTGTACATGGATATGTTGGACAGATCTGCCAAGTAGCTAGCTCTCTGTATATGAACATATTGGAATTGTCAGCAGTGTTGCTATCTTTCTGTTTATGGACATTTTGGACTCGTCTGCCAGGTAGCTAGCTTTCTATACATAGATGTTTTGGACAGATCTGACATATTGGTACGTCTACGTATATGGACACGTTGGACACATCTGCCCTGTAGCTAGCTCTCTCTATATGAACATATAGTACTTGTCTGCCATGTTGCTAGCTCTCGGTATATGGACATGTTGGACTTATCTGCTATGTAGCTATGAGCCTATATATGGACATGTTGGACTACTCTGTCATGTAGATAGCTATCAGTATATGGACACATTGCACACATCTGACATGTAGGTATATCTCTGTATATGGAAATGTTGCATTACTCTGCCATGTAGCTAGCTCTCTGTATATAGACAAGTAGGATTAATCTGCCTTGTAGCTAGAACTCTGTATATGGAAATGTTGCACTACCCTGCCATGAAGATAGCTGTCTTTATATGGACATTTTGTTCTCATCTTCCATTTAGCTAATTCGCTGTACATGGATATGTTTGACTGATCTGCAATTAGATAGCTCTTATTATATGTGTGTATTGGAGTTGTCTGACATTTACATAGCTCTCTGTATATGGATATTATGGACACATCTGCCATGAAGCTAGAATTCTGAATACGGAAATGTTGCACTACGCTGCCATGTAGCTAGCTCTCTGTATATGAATATATTCGACTTGTCTCCCATGTAGCTAGCTCTCAGTATATGGACATGTTGGACTCATCTGCCACATATCTAGTACCCTGTATATGGACATGTTGCACTACCCTCACATGCATCTAGCTTTCTGTATATAGACAAATTGGACACATCTGCCCTGTAGCTAGAACTCTGTATATGAAAATGTTGCACAACCCTGCCTTGTAGCTAGCTCTCTGTATATGCACATTTTGAACTGGTCTGCCATGGAGCTAGCTCTCAGTATATGGACATGTTGTACTCATCTGCCATGTAGCTAGTACCCTGTATATGGACATGTTGGATTGAAATGCCATGTAGAAAGCTCTCAGTATATGGACAAGTTGAACACATCTGCCATGTAGCTAGTATCCTATATATGGACATGTAGCACTACTCTGCCATAAAGCTAGCTCTCTGTATATAGACAAGTTGGACTCATCTACCTTGTAAG
>NW_006408949.1:321608-362135 GCF_000296735.1 Chrysochloris asiatica
ATGTAGCTAGTATCCTATATATGGACATGTAGCACTACTCTGCCATAAAGCTAGCTCTCTGTATATAGACAAGTTGGACTCATCTACCTTGTAAGTAGAACTATTTATATGGAAATGTTGCACTACCCTGCCATGTATCTAGCTCTCTGTATATGGACATTATTAACTTGTCTGCCATGTAGCTAGCTCTGTGTATATGGACATGTTGTACTCATCTGCCATGTAGCTAGTACCCTGTATATGGTCATGTTGGACTGATCTGCCATGAAGGTAGTTCTCGGTACATAGACACGTTGTATATATCTGCCATGAAGCTAGAACTCTGTATATGGAAATACTGTACTATTCTGCCTTTTTGGTAGCTCTATGTATATAGACAAGTTGGACTTATCTGCCTTGTAGTTAGAAATCTTTATATGGAAATGTTGCACTACTCTGCCTTGTAGCTAGTTCTCTGTATGTAGACAAGTTCGAATCATCTGCCTTGTAGCTAAAACTGTGTATATGTAAATGTTACATTGCCATATAGCTACCTCTCTGTATATAGACATGATGGACACATATGCCATGTAGCTAGGACTCTGTATATGGAAATATTGCTCTACACTGCCATGTAGCTAGATCACTGTGTATAGACAAATTGGGGTCATCTGCCTTATAGCTATAACTATGTATATTGAAATGTTGCACTGCCCTGCCATGTAACTTGCTCTCTGTATATGAACATATTTGACTTGTATGTCATGTAGCTAGCTCTCAGTATATGGACACGTTGGACACATCTGTCATGTAGCTTGCTCTCTGTACATGGATATGTTGGACTGATCTGCCAAGGAGGTAGCTCTCTGTATATGGAAATATTGGACTTGTCTGCCTGTAGGTGGCTCTCAGTATATGGACACATTGGATACATCTGCCACGTAGCTAGAACTCTGTATATGGAACTGTTGCACTACCCTGCCATGTAGCTTGCTCTCTGTATATGGACATTTTGTACTCGTCTACCTTGTAGCTAGCTCTCTGTACATCAATATGTGGGAGTGATCTGTCAAGTAGGTATCTCTCTGTATAAGAACAGATTGGACTTGTCTGCCATGTAGCTGGTTCTCAGTATATGGACACCTTGGACACATCTGCTATGTAGCTAGTACCCTGTATATGGACATGTTGGGCTTCTTGGCCACGTTGGTAGCTTTCAGTATATAGACACATTGGACACATCAGCCATGTAAGTAGAACTCTGTATATGAAATTGTTGCACAACTCTGCCATATATGTAGGCAAGTTGGTCTAATCTGCCATGTAGCTAGCTCTCTGTATATGGACATTATAAACTTGTCTGCCATGTATCTAGCTCACTGTACATGGATATGTTGGACTGATCTGCCAAGTAGTTAGCTCTCTGTGTTGAACATATTGGACTTGTCTGCCATCTAGCTAGCGCTCAGTATACGGATACATTGGACACATCTGCCATGTAGCTAGAATTCAATATATGGAAATGTTGCACTACCCTGCCATGTAGCTAGCTCTCTGTATATGAAAATATTGGACTTGTATGCCATTTACCTAACTCTCAGTATATGGATATGTTGGACTTATCTGCCATGTAATTAGTACCTTGTGTATGGACATGTTGGACTACTCTGCTTTGTAACTTGCTCCAGTTTATGGACATGTCGGACATATCTGACATGTAGATAGAACTCTGTATATGGAAATGTTGCACTACTCTGTCATGTACCTAGCTCTCTCTATATAGACAAGTTGGACTCATTTGCCTTGTAGCTGGAATTCGGTATATGGAAATGCTGCACTACCTTCCCCTATATCTAGCTGTCTGTATATGGACATTTTTCACTCAGGTGCCTTGTAGCTAGAACTCTGTATAAGGAAATGTTGCACTACACTGCCATGTAGCTAACTCTCTGTATATGGACATTTTGGACTCATCTGCCATTTAGCTAGCTCTCAGTAAATGGATATGTTGGACTGATCTGCCAAGTCGGTAGCTCTCTGTATATGAACATATTGGACTTCTCTGGCATGTAGCTATCTATCAGTATATAGACAAGTTGGACTCATCTGACATGTAGCTAGAACTCTGTGTATTGAAATGTTGCACTACCTTGCCATGTTGATAACTCTCTGTACGTGAACCTATTGGATTTGGCTGCCATTTAGTCATATCTCAGTATATGGACATGTTGGCCTCATCTGACATGTAAGTAGTACCCTGTTTATGGACATGTTGTAATAATCTGCCATGTAGCTAGCTCTCAGTATATGGACATGTTGGACACATCTGCCATGTAGCTAGAACACTGTATATGGAAATGTTGCACTATTCTGACATGTAGCGAACTCTCTGTATATAGACAAGTTGGACTCATCTGTCTTTTAGCTTGATCTTTGTATATGGAAATGTTGCACTACCCAGCCATGTAGCTAGCTCTCTGTATATGGACATTTTGGACTCATCTGCCATGTTGCTAGCTCTCTGCAAATGGATATTTTGGTCTGATCTGCCATGTAGGTAGCTCCCAGTATATGGACACGTTGGACACATCTGCCATGTATCTAGAACACTGCATATGGAAATGTTGTACTACTCGGCCATGTAGATAGCGTTCTGTATTTGGACAATTTGGATTCTCTGCCATACAGCTAGCTCTCTTTACATGGATATTTTGAACTGATCTACCAAGTAGGTAGCTCTTTGTATATGAACATATTGGACTTGTATGCCATGTAGCTAGCTCTCATTATATGAACATGTTGGACACATCTGCCATGTACCTAGAACTCTGTATATGGAAATGTTGAATTACTCTGCCATGTAGCTAGCTGTCAGTATATAGACAAGTTGAACTTATCTGCCTTGTAGGTAGAACTCTGTTTATGGAAATGTTGCACTACTCTGCAATGTAGCTCGCTCTCTATATACACAAGTTGTACTCATCTGCCTTGTAGCGAGAACTCTGTATATGTAAATGTTGCTCTACCCTGCCAAGTAGCTAGCTCTCCGTATGTGGACATTTAGGACTTGTCTGACATGTAGCTAGCTCTGTGTACATTGACATTTTGGACTGATTTGCCATGCAGGTAGCTCTCAGTGTACGGACACGTTTGACACATCTGCCATGTTGCTTCAACTCTGTATATGGAAATGTTGCACTACTCTGCCATGTAGCTAGCTTTCTGTGTATGGACATTTAGGACTTGTTTGCCTTGGAGCTCGCTCTGTGTACATGGATATTTTGGACTGTTCTGCCATGTAGGTAGCTCTCAGTGTTTGAAAATGTTGTACACATCTGCCATGTAACTAGAACTCTGTATATGGAAATGTTGCACTACCCTGTAATGTAGCTAGCTCTCTCTATATGGATATTTTGGACTCATCTGTCATGTAGCCAACTCCCTGTATATTGATATGTTGGAGTGATATGCCAACTAGGTAGCTCTCTGTATATGAACATATTGGACTTGTCTGCCATGTAGCTCGAACTCTGTATATGGAAATTATGAACTACTCTGACATGTACCTAGCTCTTTGTATGAGGACATTTTGTACTCGTCTGACATGTAGCTCACTCTCTGTGCATGGATATTTTGAACTGAACTGCCATGTAGTTAGTTCTCAGTATATGGACACTTTGTACACATCTGCCATGCAGCTAGAGCGATTTTAGTGGAAATGTTGCACTACTCTGCCATGTAGCTAGCTCTCAGTATATGGACATGTTGGACACATCTGTCATGTAACTAGAACACTGTACATTGATATGTTGCACTACCCTGCCATGTAACTTGCTCTCTCTATGTGAACTTATTGGACTTGTCTGCCGTGTAGCAAGATCTCAGTATATGCATACGTTGCAAACATCTGCCATGCAGCTAATACCCTGTATATGGGCATGTTGTTCTACTCTACCGTGTAGCTAGCTCTCAGTATATGGATAAGTTGGACCCATCCACCTTGTAGCTAGAACTCTGTATAAGCAAATGCTGCACTAATCTACCATGTAGCCAGCTCTCCGTATATGAACATATTGGACTTGTCTCCCATGTAGCTAGCTCTCAGTATATGGACATATTGTACTCATCTGCCATGTAGCTAGTACCCTGTATATGGACATGTTGGACTACTCTGCCATGTATCTAGCTCATAGTATATGGACAAGTTGGACTCATCTTCCTTGTAGCTAGAACTCTGTATATCGCAATGTTGCACTACCCTGCCATGTAGCTAGCTCTCAGTATACAGACATCTTGAACTACTCTTCCATGTAGGTAGCTCTCATTATATGGGAAAGATGGACTCATCGACCTTTTAGCTAGAAATATTTGTATGGAAAATGTTCACTGCTCTACCGTGTAGCTAGCTCTCTGTATATAGACAACTTGGACTTATCTGCCTTGTAGTTATAACTCTGTATATGAAAATGTTGCAATGCCAGATAAGTAGCTCTCTGTATATAGACTTGTTGGACTCATCTGCCTTTTAGCTATAACTTTGTATATGGAAATATTGCACTATACTGCCATGTATCTAGCTCCCTGCATATGGACATTTTGGTCTCATCTGCCATAGAGCTAGCTCTCAGTATATGGACAGGATGGACACATCTTTCATGTTATTAGAACTATGTATATGAACATATTGGAATTGTCTGCTGTGTAGCTACTTCTCTGTATTTGGATATGTTGGACTTATCTGCCAAGTAGGTAGCTCTTTTATATAGACAAGTTTGATTCATCTGCTTTGTACCTAGAACTCTGTATATCGAAATGTTGCACTACCCTGCCATGTAGCTAGCTCTCTGTATATGGACATTTTGTATTAGTCTGCCATGTACCTTGCTCTCTAAACATGGATATGTTGGACTGATCTGGCAAGTAGGTAGCTCTCTGTATGTGATCATATTGGACTTGTTTGTCATGTAGCCACCTCTCAGTATATAGGCATTTTGGACTCATTAGTCAGGTTGCCAGTACCCTGTATATGGACATGTTTGACTACTCACCCATCTAGCTAGCTCTCAGTATATGAACATTTTGGACTCATCTGCCATGTAGCTTGAACTCTGTTTTTGGACATTTTGGACGAGTATGCCATATTGCTTGAACTCTGTATTTGGAAATTATGCACTATTCTTCCATGTATATGAACATTTTAGCCTCGACTGACATGCAGCAAGCAATCTGTGAATGGATACTTTGGACTGATGTGCCATGTAGGTAGCTCTCAGTACATACACAAGTTGGAATCATCTGACTTGTAGCTAGAACTCTGTATTTGGAAATGTTGCCCTGCTCTGCTATGTATCTAGCTCTCGGTATTTAGACATATTGGATTTGTCTGACATGTAGCTAGCTCTCTGTGCATGGATATTTTGGACTGATCTGCCATGTAGGTAGCTCTCAGTATATGGATACGTTAGAAACTTCTGCCATGTAGCTAGAACTCTGTATATGGAAATGTTGCATTATTCTGCCATGTAGCTAGCTCTCTGTATATAGACAAATTGGACTCTTCAGCATTGTAGCTAGAGCTCTGTTTATTTATATGATGCACTCCCCTGCCATGTACCTACCTCTCTGTATATGGACATTTTGGACTTGTCTGTCATATACCTAGCTCTCTGTACATGGATATGTTGGACTGTTTCTGCCAAGTAGTTAGCTCTGTTATTAAACATATTGGGCTTGTCTGCCATTTACTACTTCTCAATATATGGACATTTTGGACACATCTGCCATGTAGCTAGTACTTTTTTATGGACATGTTGAACTACTCTGACATGTAGCTCGCTCTCAGTATATGAACACTTGGGCTCATCTGCCATGTCGATTGAATACTGTATATGGAAATGATGCACTATTCTGCCATATATTTAGCTCTCTGTATATGGACATTTTGGAATTGTCTGACTTGTAGCTAGCTCTCTGTGTATGGGTATTTTGGAGTGATCTGCATTTAGCTAGCTCTCTGTATATAGAGAAGTTGGACTCATCTTCCTTTTACCTAGAACTCTGTATATGGAAATGTTGCACTACCCTGCCATGTAGCTACCTGTCTGTATAAAGACATGTTGGACTCATCTGCCATGTAGCCAGAACTATGTATATGGAAATGTTGCAATACTCTGCCATGTAGCTTGCTCTCTGTGTATAGACAAGTTGGACTCATCGCCCTTGTAGCTAGAACTCTGTATATGGAAATGTTGCACTACCCTGCCATGTAGCTACCTGTCTGTATAAAGACATGTTGGACTCATCTGCCATGTAGCCAGAACTATGTATATGGAAATGTTGCAATACTCTGCCATGTAGCTTGCTCTCTGTGTATAGACAAGTTGGACTCATCGCCCTTGTAGCTAGAACTCTGTATATGGAAATGTTGTATGAACCTACTTTGTAGCTAGTTCTCTGTATATAGACATGTTGGACTCATCTTACTTGAAGCAAGAGCTCTGTATATTTAAATGTTGCACTATTCTGCCATGCCTCTGTGTATATGGACATTTTGGATTCGTCTACCATGCAGCTAGCTCTCTCTACATGGATATGTTGCACTGTTCAGTCAAGTAGTTAGCTCTCTGTTATTAAACATATTGGACTTATCTGCCATGTACTAGCTCTCAGTATATGGACACGTTGGACACATCTGTCATGTAGCTAGTACTCTTTATATGGACATGTTGGACTACTCTGCCATATAGCTAATTTTCAGTATGTAGACAAGTTGGACTCATCTGCCTTGTATCTAGAACTCTGTATATGGAAATCTTGCACTTCTTAGCTAGCTCTCTGTATATGGATATTTTGGACTCGTCTGACATGTAAATAGTTCTCGGTAAATGGATATGTTGGACTGATATGACATGAAGGTAGATCTCAGTTTATAGACATGTTGGACACATCTGCCATGTAGCTAGAACTCTGTATATGAAAATGTTGCAATACACTGTCGTGTAGGTTGTTGTTGTTGTTGTTAAGTGCCGTCGAATCGGTTCCAACCCATAGCGACCCTGTACAGGGTTTCCGAGGTCGCTCTTTGTATATAGACATTTTGGACTATTCTGCCTTGTGGGTAGCTCTCAGTATATTAACAAGTGTGACTCATCAGCCTTCTAGCTAGAACTATGTATATGGAAATGTTGCACTACCCTGCCATGTAGCTAGCTTTCAGTATATAAACAAGTTGGACTCATCTGCCTTGTAGCTAGAACACTGTATATGCAAATGGTGCACTATTCTGACATGTAGCTAGCTCTCTGTATATAGACAATTTGGACTCATCTGCCTTGTAGCTAGA
The DNA here is from genome assembly GCF_000296735.1 of Chrysochloris asiatica. Lineage (NCBI taxonomy): Eukaryota > Metazoa > Chordata > Mammalia > Afrosoricida > Chrysochloridae > Chrysochloris > Chrysochloris asiatica. The sequence goes on from NW_006408949.1 coordinate 328,930, forward strand.
ACACTGTATATAGAAATGTTCCACTACCCTGCCATGTAGGTAGCTCTCTTTATATGGGCATTTTGGAATTTTCTGTCATGTATCTAGCTCTCTGTATATGGATATGTTTAACTGATATTCTAACTAGGTAGCTCTCTATATGTGAACATATTGAACTCGTATACTATGGATCGAGTTCTCAGTATATGGACATGTTGGACTCATTACCCAGAATGCTAGTACCCTGTATATGGACATGTTGGACTACTCATCCATTTTGCTAACTCTCAATATAAGAACACTTTGGTCTCATCTTCCATGTAGCTTTAACTCTGTATATGGAAATGATGCACTACCTTGCCACGTAGCTACCTTTTCTGTATAAGGACATTTTGGACTCCTCTGCCATGTAGCTAGCTCTCTGTATGTAGACAAGTTACACTCCCCTATTTGTAGCTAGTTCTCAGTATATGGACATTTTGGACTTGTCTGCCATGTAGCTAGCACTCAGTTTATGAACATGTTGGACTCATCTGCCCTGTTGCTAGTCCCCTGTATATGGACATGTTTGACTACTCTGGTATGTAGCTAGATCTCAGTATATGGACACGTTGGACACATCTGACATGTAGCTAGAACTCTGTATATGGAAATGATGCACTACCTTGCCATGTAGCTAGCTCTCTGTACATGGATATGTACGTCTCATGTGACTAGTTGGTAGCTCCCTGTATATGAATATATTGGACTTAGCTGACATGTAGCATACTCTCATTCTATGGATATGTTGTACTTATTAGCCATGTAGCTAGTACCCTGTATATGGACATGTTGGACTATTCTCCCATGTAGCTAGCTCTCAGTATATGGACATATTTGACACATCTGCCATGTAGATAGAACACTGTAAATGAAATATTGCACTACCATGCCATGTAACTGGCTTTCTCTTTATGAATACATTGGACTTGTCTACCATGTAGCTAGACCTCAGAATATGGACACATTGGAAACATCTGCCATGAAGCTAATACCCAGTAAATGGACATGTTGGACTACTGTGCCATGTAGCTAGCTCTCAGTATATGGACACATTGGACACAACTGCCATGTAGCTAGAACTTTGTATATGGAAATGTTACACTACCCTGTCATGAAGCCAGCTCTCTGTATATGGACACTTTAGACTCGTCTGACATATAGCTAGCTATTTGTGCATGAATATTTTGGAATGATCAGTCATGTTGGTAGCTCTCAGTATATAGACAAGTTGGATTCATAGGCCTTGAAGCTAGAACTATGTATATGGAAATGTTTAACTACCCTGCCATGTAGCTAGCTCTCTCTATATATAGACATGTTGGACTCATCTGCCTTGTAGCTAGCTCCCTGTATATAGACATGTTAGAGTAATCTGCCATGTAGGTAGCTCTCAGTATATGGAAAAGTTGGACTCATCTCCCTTGTAGCTAGAACTCTGTATATGAAAAATGTTGCACTATCCTGACATGTAGCTAGCTCTCTGTATATAGGCAAGTTGGACTCATCAGCCTTGTAGATAGAATTTGTATATGGAAATGTTGCACTACCCTGACATGTAGCTAGCTCTCTGTATATAGACAAGTTGGACTCATCTGCCTTGTAGCTAGAACTATGTATATGGAAATGTTGCACTACTCTACCATGTAGCTACCTCTCTGTATATGGACATTTTGGACTCATCTGACATGTAGATATCTCTCTGTGAATGGATATTTTGAACTGATCTGCCATGAAGTAGCTCTCAGTATATGGATACGTTGGACACATCTGCCATACTCTATATATGGAAATGTTGCATTACTCTGCCATGTAGCTAGCTCTCTGTGTTTAGACAATTTGGACTCATCTGCCTTGTAGCTAGAACTCTGTATATGGAAATGTTGCACTACCCTGCCATGTAGCTACCTGTCTGTGTAAAGACATGTTGGAGTCATCTGCCTTGTAGCTAGCCCTCTATATATAGACATGTTGGACTACTGTGCCATGTGGGTAGCACTCAGTTTATGGACAAGTTGGACTTATTGCCCTTCTAGCTAGAACTCTGTATATGGAAATGTTGCACTACCCTGCCATGTAGCTATCTCTCTGTATATAAACAAGTTGGATTCATCTGCCTTGTAGCTAGAACTCTGTATATGCAAATGTTGCACTACTCTGACATGTAGCTAGATCTCTGTATATAGACAAGTTGGACTCATCTGCCATGTAGCTAGAGCTCTGTATATTTAAATTTTGCACTACCCTGCCATGAAGCTACCTCTCTGTATATGGACACTTTGGACTCGTCTGCCATGTAGCTAGCTCTCTGTAAATGAATATGATGCACTGTTCTGCCAAGTAGGTAGCTCTCTGTTATTGACCATATTGGACTTATATGCCATGAACTTGCTCTCAGTATATGGACACGTTGGACACATCTGCTATGTAGCTAGTACTCTTTATATGGACATGTTGTACTACTCTGGCATGTAGCTAGCTCTCAGTATATAAACAAGTTGGACTCATCTGTCTTGTAAAGAGAACACTGTATATGAAAATGTTGCACTAACATGCCATATAGGTAGCTCTCTGTATATACACTTGTTAAACTCATCTGCCTTGTATCCAGAACTCTGAATATGGAAATGTTGCACTACCCTGCCATGTAGCTAGCTTTCTGTATATGTATATTTTGGACTCATCTGACATGTAGCTATCTCTCTGTGTATGGATATTTTGGACTGATCTGACATGTAGGTAGCTCTCAGTTTATAGACACGTTGGACACATCTGCCATGTAGCTAGAACTCTGTATATGGAAATGTTGCAATACACTGCCATGTAGCTAGCTCTCTGTATATAGACATATTGGACTCATCTGCCTTGTAGCTAGCCCTCTGTATATAGACATGTTGAACTACCCTGCCTTGTGGGTAAGCTCTCAGTATATGGAGAAGTTGCACTCATCGGCCTTCTAGCTAGAACTCTGTATATGGAAATGTTGCACTACCCTGCCATGTAACTAGATCTCTGTATATAAACAAGTTGGACTCATCTGCCTTGTAGCTAGAACTCTGTATTTGAAAATGATGCACTACTATGTCTGTATACAGACAAGTTGTACTCATCTGCCTTGTAGCTAGAACTCTGTATATAGAAATGTTGAACAACTCTGCCATGTAGGTAGCTCTCTGTATATGGACATTTTGGACTCTTCTGCCATGTAGCTAGCTCTCTGTATAAGGCTATGTTGGACTGATATGCCAACTAGATTGCTCTATGTATATGAACATACTGGACTTGTCTGCCATGAAGCTAGTTCTCAGTATATGGACCTGTTGGACTCATTAGCCAGGTAGCTAATGCCATGTATATGGACATGTTGGACTACACATCCAGGTACCTAGCTCTCAGTATTTGAACACTTTGGACTAATCTGCCACGTAGCTTCAACGCTGTATATGGAAATGATGCACTACCTTGCCATGTAGCTACCTTTTCTGTATAAGTACATTTTGGATTCATCTGACATGTAGCTACCTCTCTTTGCATGGATATTATGTACTGATCTGCCACGTAGGTAGCTCTCAGTATATGGACACGTTGTACACATCTGCCATGTAGCCAGAACACTGTATATGGAAATGTTGCACTACTCTGCCATGTAGCTAGCTCTCTTTATATAGACAAGTTGCACTCATCTGCCTTGTAGCTAGAACACTGTGTTTTGATATGTTGCAACCCTGCCATATAGCTAGCTCTCTGTATATGGACATTTTGGACTCCTCTGCCATGTAGCTAGCACTCTTTACATGGGTATGTTGGACTGCTGAGCCAAGTAGTTAACTCTCTGTATATGAACATATTGGACTTGTCTTTCATAGCTAGCTCTCAGTTTATGGACATGTTGGACTCGTCTGCCATGTAGCTAGTAGCCTGTATATGGACATGTTTGACTACTATGCTATGTAGCTAGATTTCAGTATATGGACTCTTAGACACATCTGACATGTAGCTAGAACTTTGTATATGGAAATGATGCACTGCCCTGCCATGTAGCTTGATATGTAGGACTAATCTTCCTAGTTGTTAACTCTCTGTATATGAATATATTGGACATAGCTGCCATGTAGCTTGCTCTCATTATATGGACTTCTTGTACTCATTAGCCAGGTAGCTAGTTCCCTGTATTTGGACATGTTCGACTACTCTCCCATGTATCTAGGTCTCAGTATATGGACATATTTGACACATCTGCAATGTAGACAGAACACTGTAAATGAAATGTTGCACTACCCTACCATGTAACTGGCTCTCTTTATATGAACATATTGGACTTGTCTGCCATGTAGCTAGCTCTCAGCATATGTACACATTGGAAACATCTGTCATGAAGCTCTTACTCAGTAAATGGACATGTTGGATTACTCTGCCGTGTAGCTAGCACTCAGTATATTGACACGTTGGACACATTTGCCATGTAGCTAAAACTCTCTATATGGAAATGTTGCACTAAACTTCCATGTAACTAACTCTCTGTATATGGGCATTTTGGACTCGCCTGCCATATAGCTAGCTCTCTGTAAATGGATGTTTTGGAGTGATCTGCCAAGTAGGAATTTCTCTGTATATGGACATTTTGGACTTGTCTGCCATGTAGCTAGCTATCTGTATATAGACAAGTTGGACTCATCTGGCTTGTAGATAGAACTCTGTATATGGAAATGTTGCACTACCTTGCCATGTACATTACTCTCTTTATATGAACCTATTGGACTTGACTGCCATGTAGCTATCTCTCAATATATGGACATGTTGGCCTGATCTGCCAAGTAGCTAGTATCCTGTTTATGGACATGTTGGATTACTCTGCCATGCAGCTAACTCTAATTATATGGACATGTTGGACACATCTGCCATGTAGCGAGAACTTTGTATATAGAAATGTTGCAATACCCTGTCATGTGGCTAGCTCTCTATATAGGAATATATTGAAGTTGTCTGCCATGTACCTAGTTCTCAGTATATGGGCATGTTGGATTCATGTTTATGGACTACACTGCCATGTAGCTAGCTTTCTCTATATGGACATTTTGGACTTGTCTGCCATGTAGCTGGCTCTCTGTAAATGGACATGTTGGACTGATTTGCAAAGTAGATAGCTCTCTTTATATGAAAATAACATACTTCTCTGCTTGTAGCTAGCTCTCAGTATATGGACATGTTGGACCCATCTGCGATGTAGCTTGAACTCTGTATATGGAAATGATGCACTAGTCTGCCATGTAGATAGCTCTCTATACAAGGATATGTACGTCTGATATGACAAGTAGGTAGCTCTTTGTATATGGATATATGGGACTTGTGTGCCTTTTAGCTAGCTCTCAGTATATGGACATGTTGGACCCAACTGCCATCAAGTTAGTACTCTATATAAGTACAAGTTGCCCTACTGTGCCATGTAGCTAGCTCTCTGTATATAGACTAGTTGGTCTCATCTACTATGTAGCTAGTACCCTGTATTTGGACATGTTTCAATACTCTGCCTTATAGCTAGCTCTCAGTATATGGACATGTTGGACTCAACTGCCATCAAGTTAGTACTCTTTATAAGGACAAGTTGCATTACTCTGCCATGTAGCTAGCTCTCTGAATATAGACTAGTTGGACTCATCTACTATGTAGCTAGTACTCTGTATAAGGACAAGTTGCATTACTCTGCCATGTAGCTAGTTGTCTGTATATAGACAAGTTGGACTCATCTGCCTTGTGGCTAGCTCTCTGTGCATGGATATTTTGGACTACTCTGCCATGTAGCTAGCTTTCAGTTTATGAACTCTTTGGACTCATCTGCCAAGTAGCTTGAACTCTGTGTATGGAAATGATGCACTACTTTGCCATTTAGCCAACTCTATGTACATGGACATGTTGGACTCATCTGCCATGTAGCTAGTACCCTGTATATGGACATGTTGGACTAATCTGCCATATAGCTAGCTCTCAATATACGGACACATTGGACAAATCTGTCATGTATGTAGATCTCTCTATATGGAAAGGTTGCACTACTCTGCCTTGTAGCTAGCTCTATATATATACACAAGTTGGACTCATCTGCCTTGAAGCTAGAACTCTGTATATAGAAATGTTGCACTACCCTGCCATGTAGCTAGCACTCTGTATATGGACATTTTGGACTCGTCTGACATATAGCTAGCTCTCTGTGCATGGATATTTTGGAATACTCTGCCTTGTATCTAGCTATCAGTATATGAACAAGTTGGACTAATCTGCCATGTAGCTAGAATTCTGTATTTGGAAAGTTGGACTGATCTGCCATGTAGGTAGCTCTCAGTATATGGACACTTTGGACACATCTGCCATGTAGGTAGAAATCTATATATGGAAATGTTGAACTGCTCTTCCATGTAGCTAGTTCTCAGTATTTGGACATGTTAGACTCATTAGCCAGATAGCTAGTACTCTCTATTTTGACATGTTGGACTACTCTGCCATGTAGCTAGGTCAAAGTTTTTGAACACTTTGGACTCGTCTTCAAAGAAGCTTGAACTCGGTATTTAGAAATGATGATGCACTACCTTGCCATTTAGCTAGCTCTCTGTATATGGATATATTGGACTCTGCCATGTAGCTAGTACCCAGTATATGGACATGTTGGACTACTCTGACAAGTAGCTAGCTCTCAGTATATGGACACACTTGGACACATCTGCCAAGTAGCTAGAACTCTGTATATGGAAATGTTGTAATACCCTACCATGTAGCTAGCTCTCTGTATATGTACATTTTGGACTTCTCTGACATGTAGCTAAATCTCTGTACATGGATATTTTGGTCAGATCTGCCATATAGGTAGCTCTCGATATATGGACACATTGGACACATCTGCCATGTAGCTAGTACTCTTTATATGGACATGTTGGACTACTCTGCCATGAAGCTAGCTCTCAGTATATGAACACTTTGGACTCATATGCTATGTAGCTTGAATTCTGTATATGGAAATGATGCACTACTCTGCCAGGTAGCTAGGTCTCTGTATATGGACATTTTCGACTCGTCTGCCTTGTAGCTACATCTATCTACATGGATATGTTGGACTGATCTGCCATGTAGGTAACTCTCAGTATATGAACACTTTGGATTCATCTGCATTGTAGCTTGATCTCTGTATATGGAAGTGATGCACTACTCTGCCATGCAGCTAGCTCTCTGTATCTGGACATTTTGGACTCATCTGACATGTAGCTTGCTCTCTGTACATTGATATGTTGGACTGATCTGCCAAGCATGTAGCTCTCTGTATATGAACTATGTGACTTGTCTGCCATGTACCCAGCTCTCAGTATATGGACATGTTGGACACATCTGCCATGCAGCTAGTTCTCTGTATATAGACAATTTGGACTCATCTGCCTTGCAGCTAGAACTCTGTATATGATAATGATGCACTATCCTTCCAATAGATCTGTTTAGAAGAAGTTCAGCCAGAGTGCTCCTTGGAGCCCAGGATGGCTAAGCTTCGTCTCTCATACTTTGGAAATATTGTCCGGAGGGAAAAATTGTTGGAGTAGGATGTCATGCTTGGTAAGGTGGACGGTCAGATAAAAAGAGGAAAACCTCTAAGGAGATTGATTGACCTGGTGGCCTCATTGATGGACTCAAGTGTGGCAGCGGTAGTGAGCTTGGCCCAGGATCGGACATTGTTTCATTCTGCTGTGGATGGGGTCGCTATGAGTCGGTTCCGACTCGATGGCACCTGACAACAACAACAACAACCCTGCCATGTAGCTAACTCTCTATATATAGATAAGTTGAACTCATCTGCCTTGTAGCTAGAACTCTGTACATGCAAATGTTGCACTACCTTGGCATGTAGCTAGCTCTCTGTATATAGACAAGTTGGACTCATCTGCCTTGAGCTAAAACTTTGTATGGAAATGATGAACTACCCTTCCATGTAGCTAGCTCTCTCTATATAGACAAGTTTGACTCAACTACCTTGTAGCTAGTACCCTGTATATGGACTTGTTGGACTGCTCACTATATAGCCTCATTGAACACATCTGCCATGTAGTTAGAACTTTTTATATGGAAATGTTGCCATATCCTGCCATGTAGCTAGCTCTCTGTATATATACATGTTGGACTCATCTATCTTGTAGCTAGCCTTCTGTATATACACATGTTGGGCTACTTCTCCATGTAGGTAGCTATCAGTATATGGACAAGTTGGACTCATTGGCCTTTTTAGGTAGAACTCTGTAAATGGAAATATTGCACTACTCTGCCATGTAGCTAGCTCTCTGTATATGGACATCTTGGACTCATCTGCCATGTAGCTAGCTCTTTGTACGTGGATATGTTGGACTCCTCTGCCAAGTAGGTAACTCTCTGTATATGAACATATTGGACTTGTCTGCCATGTAGCTGGCTCTCAGTATATGGACATGTTGGACTCATCTGCCATGTAGCCAGAACTCTGTATATGGAAATGTTGCAATACTCTGCCATGTAGCTAGCTCTCTGTGTATAGACAAGTTGGACTCATCTGCCTTGTAGGTAGAACTCTGCATATGGAAATGTTGCACTACCCTGCGATGAAGCCAGCTCTCTGTATATGGACATTTTGGATGTGTCTGCCATGTAGGAGCTGTCTGTACCTGGATATGTTGGACTGATCTGCCAACTAGGTAGCTCTCTGTTATTGAACATATTGGACTTATCTGCCATGTACTAGATCTCAGTATATGGACACGTTGGACCCATCTGCCATGTAGCTAGTATTCTTTATATAGAAATGTTGGACTACTCTGGCATGTAGATAGCTCTCAGTATATGGACTTTTTGGACTCGTCTGCCATGTAGCTGTCTCTTTGTACGTGGATAGGTTGGACTGATCTGCCAAGTAGGTAACTCTCTGTATACGAACATATTGGACTTGTCTGCCATGTAGCTAGCTCCATGTTTACGGACATTTTGGACTCATCTGCCATGTAGCTAGTACACTGTATATGGACATGATGGACTGCTCTGCCATGTAGGTAGCTCTCACTGTATGGACACATTGAACACATCTGCCATGTAGCTAGAACTCTGTATATGCCAATGTTGTACTACCCTGACATGTATCTAGCTCTCTGTATATGGACAAGTTGGACTCATCTGCCTTGTAGCTAGAACTTTGCATTTGGAAATGTTGCACTACCCTGTGATGAAGTCTAGATCTGTGTATATGGATATTTTGGACACGTCTGCCATGTAGCTTGCTCTCTGTATCTGGATATGTTGGAAGGATCTGCCAAGTAGGTAGCTCTCTGTTATTGAACATATTGACTTATCTGCCATGTACTAGATCTCAGTATATGGACACGTTGGACCCATCTGCCATGTATCTAGGACTCATTATATAGACATGTTGGAATACTCTGCCATTTAGCTAGCTCTCAGTATATGCACATTTTGGACTCGTGTGCCATGTAGCTAGCTCTTTGTACATGGATATGTTGGACTGATCTGCCAAGTAGGTAACGCTCTGTATATGAGCATATTGGATTTGTCTGCCATGTAGCTAGCTCTATGTATAGGGACATTTTGGACTCGTCTGCCATGTAGCGAGATCTCTGTACATGGATATGTTTGACTGATATGCCAATTAGGTAGCTCTCTGTATATGAACATATTGGACTCGTTGGGAATGTAGCTAACCCTCAGTATATGGACATGTTGGACTCATCTGCCGTGTAGCTAGTGCTCTGTATATGGACATGTTGGACTGCTCTGCATGTAGGTAGATCTCACTATATGGACACATTGAACACATCTGTCATGTAGCTAGAACTCTGTATATGGAAATGTTGCACTACACTGGCATGAAGCTAGCTCTCTGTACATGGATATTTTGGACTGATATTCCAACTAGGTAGCTTTCTGTATATGAACATATTGGAGTTTTCTGCCATGTAGCTAGTTCTTAGTATATGGACATGTTGGACTCATTAGCCATGCAGCTAGTACCCTGTATATGGACATGTTGGACTACTCATCCATGTACCTAGCTCTTGGTATATGAACACTTTCGAGTCATCTACCATGTAGCTTGAACTCTGTATATGAAAATTTTGGACCATTCTGCCATGTAGCTAGCTCTCTGTATAAGGACATTTTGGACTCGTTGACTTGTAGCTAGCTCTCTGTGCATGGATATTTTGAACTGACTTGTCATGTAGATAGCTTACAGTATATGGACACCTTGTACATATCTACCAGGTAGTTAGACCTCTGTGTATGGAAATGTTGCACTACTCTGCCATGTAGCTAATTCTCTGTATATGGACAAGTTGGACTCACCTGCCTTGTAGATAGAACTCTGTATATGGAAATGTTGAACTACCCTGCCATGTAGCTAGCTCTCTGTATTTGGACATTTTGGACTCATCTGCCATGTAGCTAGCTCTCTGTACATGGATACGTTGGACTGATCTTGTAAATAGGTAGCTGTCTGTATATGAACATATAGGACTTGTGTGCCATGTAGCTAGCTCTCAGTATATGGACATGTTGAAATCATCGCCAGTGTGCTAGTACCCTGTATATGGACATGTTGGACTACTCATCCATGTAGCTATCTCTCAGTATATTAACACTTTGGGCTCATCGGCCTTATAGCTAGAACTAAGTATATGCAAATGTTGCACTATTCTGACATGTAGCTAGCTCTCTGTATATAGACAAGTATGACTCATCTACCTTGTAGCTAGAACTCTGTATTTGGAAATGTTGCACTACTCTGTCATGTAGCTAGCTCTCCGTATATGGACATTATGTACTCGTATGACATGTAGCTAGCTCTTTGTGGATAGATATTTTGGACTGATCTGCCATGTAGGTAGCTCTCAGTATATGGTCACTTAGGACACATCTGCCATGTAGCTAGAACTCTGTATATGGAAATGTTGCACTACTCTGCCTTATATCTAGCTCTCAACATATGGACAAGTTGTACTCATCTACCTTTTACCTAATACCCTGTATATGGACATATTGGATTGCGTTGCCATGTAGGTAGCTCTCACTATATGGACTCATTGAACACATCTGCCATGTAGTTAGAACTTTGTATATGGAAACATTGCACTATCTTGCCATGTAGCTAGCTCTCTGTATATAGACATGCAGGACTCATCTACCTTGTAGCTAGCCCTCTGTATATACACATGTTGGGCTACTCCTCCATGTAGGTAGCTCTCAGTATATGTACAAGTTGGACTCATCTGCCTTGTAACTAGAAATCTGTATATGAACATATTGGACTTCTCTGACATGTAGCTACTTCTCTGTACATAGATATGTTGGACTAATCTGCCAAGTAGGTATCTCTCTTTATATAAACTATATAGACTCATCTGCCTTCTAGCTAGAACTCTGTAAATGGAAATGTTGGACTAAGTTGCCATGTAGCTAGGTCTCTCTATATGGACATTTTGGACTTGTCTGCCACGTAGCTAGCTCTCTGTACATGGATATGTTGGCCTGATCTGGCTGAAGGTAGCTTTCTGTATATGAACACAATGACGCATCTACCATGTGGCTTGAACTCTAAATATGGAAATGATGCTCTATTCTGCCATATAGCTAGCTCTCAATATATGGATTTTTTGGACTCGTCGGACATGTAGCTAGCTCTCTGTACAAGGATATTTTGAACTGATCTGCCATGTAGTTAGCTCTCAGTATATGGACATGTTGTACACATCTGCCATGTAGCTAGAATACTTTATATAGAAATGTTGCACTACTCTGCCATGTAACTAGCTCTCTGCATATATACAAGGTGGATTCATCTGCCTTTTAGCTAGAATTCTGTATATGGAAATGTTGCTCTACCCTGCCATGTAGCTAGCTCTCTGTATATGGACATTTTGAACATATCTGCCATGTAGCTAGCTCTCTGTACATGGAAATGCTGGACTGATATGCCAACTAGGTAGCTTTCTGTATATGAACATATTAGATTGTCTGCCATTTTTGAGCTCTCCGTATATGGACATCTTGTACTCATCTGCTATATAGATAGTACCCTGTTTATGGACATCTTGCACTACTCTGCCATGTAGCTTGCTCTCTCTATATAGACAAGTTCGAACCATCTGCCTTGTAGCTACAACTCTGTATATGGAAATGTTGCACTACATTGCCATGTAGCTAGCTCTCTGTATATAGACAAGTTGGACTCATCTGCCTTGAAACTAGAACTCTGTATATGGAAATGTTGCACTACCCTGCCATGTAGCTAGCTCTATGTATATGGACATTTTGGACTTGGCTGCCATGTTGCTAGCTCTCTGAATATGGATATGTTGGACTGATCTGCCAAGTAGGTAGCTCTCTCGGTATGAACATATTGGACGTGTCTGCACTGTGGCTCACTCTCAGTATAAGGACTTGTTGGACTCATCTGCCAGGTGGCAAGTACCCTGTATATGGACATGATGCACTACTCTGCCGTATAGCTAGTTCTCAGTATATGAACACTTTGGACTCATCAGCCATGTAGCTTGAACTCTGTATATGGAAATGATACAGTACTCTGACATATAGCTAGCTCTCTCTATATAGACAAGTTGAACTCATCTGCCTTGTAGCTAGTACCCTGTATATGGACATTTTGGAATACTCTGCCATTTATCTAGATATTTGTATATGGACATTTTGGACACATCTGCCATGTATCTAAAACACTGTATATGGAAATGTTACACAACCCTGCCATGTAGCTAGCTCTCAGTATATGGACATTTTGGACTCCTTTGACATGTAGCTAGCTCTAAGTGCATGGATATTTTTGACTACTCAGCCATGTAGCTATCTCTCAGTATATGGACACATTGGACACATCTACCATGTAGCTAGAACTCTATATATGGTAATGGTGCACTATCCTGCCATGTAGCTAGCTCTTTGTATATGGACATTTTGGACTTGTCTGAAATGTAGCTAGCTCTCTGTACATGGATATATTAGACTGATCACCCAAGTAGGTAGCTCTCTGTATATCAACATATTGGACTTGTCTGCCATGTAGCTAGCTCACAGTATGTGGACACATTGAACACATCTAGCAAGTAGGTAGAACTCTGTATATGGATATGTTGTACTACTCTGCCAGGTAGGTAGCTCTCTGTATAAAGACAAGGTGGACTCATCTGCCTTGAAGCTAATACCCTGTATATGGTCATTTTGGACTACTCTGCCATTTAGCTAGATATTTGTATATGGACATTTTGGACACATATGTCATGTATCTAGAACACTGTGTATGGAAATGTTGCACTACCCTGCCAAGTTGCTAGCTCTCTGTATATGAACATATTTGACTTGTCTGCCATGTAGCTATCTCTCAGTATATGTACATGATGGACACATCTGCCTTGTAGCTACTATCATGAATATGGATACGTTGGACACATCTGTCATGTAGCTAGAACTCTGTATATGGCAATGTTGCCCTACCCGGCCATATAGATGGCTCTTTGTATGTGAGCATATTTGACTTGTCTGCTATGTAGCTTGCATTCAATATATGGACCTGTTGGACTTATCTTCCACATAGCTAGTACCCTGTATATGGACATGTTGGGCTACTGTGCCATGTAGCTAGTTCTCAGTATATGGAGACGTTGGACATATCTGCCATGTAGCTAGAATAATGTATATGGAAATGTTGCTCTATACTACCATGTAGCTAGCTCTCTGTATATAGACAAGTTGGACTCACCTGTCTTGTAGCTAGAACTCTGCATATGGAAATGTTGCACTACCCTGCAATGTACCTGTTGTTGTTGTTAAGTGCCGTCGAGTCGGTTCCGACCCATAGCGACCCTGTACAGGGTTCCCGAGGGTGCCTAGGTCTCTGTATATGAACATATTGGACTTATCTGCCAAGTGGCTAGCTTCTCAGTATATGGACATGTTGGATTTATCTGCCTTTTAGCTGCTACCCTGTATATGGACATGTTCGACCACTCTGCCATGTCTGCCATGTAGCTAGCTTTCAGTACATGGACACGTTGGAAACATCTGACATGTAGCTAGAACTTTGAATATGGAAATGTTGCTGTACACTACCATGTAGCTAGCTCTCTGTATATAGACAAGTTGGACTCATCTACCTTATGGCTAGAACTCTGTATTTGGAAATGTTGCACTACCCTACCATGTACCTAGCTCTCTGTATATGGACATTTTGGACTGTTCTGCTATGTAGCTTACTCTCTGTACATGGATATGTTGGACTGATCTGCCAAGGAGGTAGCGCTCTGTATATGAACATATTGGACTTGTCTGCCATATAGCTAGCTCTCAGTATATGGACACGTTGAACACATCTGCCATGTAGCTAGAATTATTTATATAGAAGTGCTGCACTACTCTGCCATGTAGCTAGCTCTCTGTATATAGACATGTTGGACTCATCTTCCTTGTAGCTAGAACTCTGTACATGGAACTGTTGCACTACCCTGTAGCTAGCAATCTGTATATGGACATTTTGGACTCCTCTACCTTGTAGCTAGCTCTTTGTACATGGATATGTGGGAGTGATTTGCCAAGTAGGTGTCTCTCTGTATATGAACAGATTGGACTTGTCTGCCATGTAGCTAGTTCTCAGTATGTGGACACGTTGGATTCATCTGCTATGTAGCTAGTACCCTGTATATGGACATGTTGGACTTCTCGGCCTTGTTCATAGCTTGCAGTATATAGACACGTTGGACAAATCTGCCATGTATCTAGAACTCTGTATATGGAAATATTGCACTACTCTGCCATGAGGCTAGCTCACTGTACGTAGACAAGTTGGACTCATCTGCCTTGTAGCTAGAACTGTGTATATGAAAATATTGCACTACCCTGCCATGAAGCTAGCTCTCTGTATAAGGACATTTTGGACTCATGTGCCATGTAGATAGCTCTCTGTATATGGATATGTTGGATTGGTTTGCCAATAGGTAGTTTTCTGCATACAAACATATTGGACTTGTCTGCCATGTAGCTAGCTCTCTGTACATGGAAATGTTGGACTGATCTGAACTGTTGGTACCTCTAAGTATAAGGATAAATTGAACACATCTGCCATGTAGCTCGAATTCTCTATATGGAAATGTTGCACTACTCTGCCATGTAGCTATCTCTCTGCATATAGACAAGTTGGACTCATCTGCCTTGTACCTAGAACTCTGTATATTGAAATGATGCACTACTCTATGTCGCTCTCTGTGTATGGACATGTTGCACTACTCTGCCA
This sequence comes from Chrysochloris asiatica, assembly GCF_000296735.1. NCBI lineage: Eukaryota > Metazoa > Chordata > Mammalia > Afrosoricida > Chrysochloridae > Chrysochloris > Chrysochloris asiatica. The sequence goes on from NW_006408949.1 coordinate 344,255, forward strand.
TACAACTAGTTCTCTGTATAAATTCAAGTTGGACTCATCTGCTTTGTAGCTAGAACTCTGTATATGGAAATGTTGCATTACCCTGCCATGTTTCTATCTCTCTTTATATAGACAAGTTGGACTCATCTGCCTTGTAGCTAGAACTCTGTATATGGAAATGTTGCACTACACTGCCATGCGGCTAGCTTTCTATATATGGACATTTTGGACTCGTCTGCCATGTAGCTAGCTCTCTCTGAATGCACATTTTGGACTGATCTGCCAAGTAGGTGGCTCTCTGTATGTGAATATAATGGACTTGTCTGCCATGTAGCTAGCTCTCAGTATGTAGACATGTTGGACTCATCTGCTATGTAGCTAGTAGCTTGTATATGTACATGTTGCACTATTCTGCCATGTAGCTAGCTGTCTGTATTTAGACAAGTTGGACTCATCTGCCTACTAGTTTGAACTCTGTATATGGAAATGTTGCACTACCTTGCCATGTAGCTAGCTCTCTATATATGGACATTTTTTACTCATCTTACATGTAGCTTATTCTCTTTGAATAGATATTTTTGATGGATGTGCCATGTAGGTAGCTCTCAGTATAAGTACATGTTGGACATATCTGCCATGTAGTTAGTTTTCTAAATATAGACATTTTGTACTCGTCTGCCATGTAGCTAGCTGTTTGTAAATGGACATGTTGGACTGATATGCCAAATAGGTAGCTCTCTGTATATGAACATAATGGACTTGTCTGTCATGTAGCTAGCTCTCAGTGTATGGACATGTTGGACTCATTTGCTCTGTAGTTAGTGCCCTGTATATGGACATGATGCACTAGTTTGCCATGTGGCTAGCTCTCAGTATATAAAAAAATTGGACTCATCTGCCTTGTAGCTAGAACTCTGCATATGGAAATGTTGCACTACCCTGCCAGGTTCTAGCTCTCTGTTTGTAGACAAGTTGGATTCCTCTGCCTTGAAACTAGAACTCTGTATATGGAAATGTTGCACTACCCTGCCTTGTCTCTAGCTCTCAGTATATGGACATGTTGGACTCATTAGACACATAGCTAGTACTCTTTATATGGACGTGTTGGACTACTGTGCCATGTAGCTAGCTCTCAGTATATGAACACTTTGGACTCATCTGCCATGTAGCTTGAACTCTGTATATGGAAATGATGCAGTACTCAGCCATGTAGCTAGCCCTATGTATATGGACATTTTGGACTCGTCTGACATGTAGCTAGCTATATCTGTATGGATATTTTCGACTACTCTGCCATGTAGCCAGCTCTCAATTTATGGACACTTTGGACTCGTTCGCCATATAGCTAGCTCTCTGCATATAGACAAGTTGGTCTCATCTACCTTGAAATTATACACTGTATATTGAAATGTTGCTCTATCTTGCCATGTAGCTAGCTCTCAGTATATGGACATGTTGGACTCATTAGACAGGTAGCTAGTACTCTTTATATGGACATGTTATACTGGTATGCTATGTAGCTAGCTCTTAGTATATGCACACTTTGGACTCATCTGCCATGTAACTTGAACTCTGTATATAGAAATGATGCACTAATCAGCCAAGTAGCTAGCTCTCTTGTTTATGGACATTTTGGAATCGTCTGGCATGTAGCTAGCTATGTCTACATGGATATTTTACTGCTCTGCCATGTAGCTAGCTCTCAATTTATGGACAATTTAGACTCGTCTGACATGTAGCTAGCTCTCTGTACCTGGACATGTTGGACTCATCTGCCTTGTAGACAGAACTTCGTATATGGAAATGTTGCACTACCCTGGCATGTATCCAGCTCTCTGTATATAGACAAGTAGGACTCATCTGCCTTTTAGCTAGAACTCTGTATATGCAAATGTTGCACTACCCTGCCATGTAGCTAGCTCTCTGTATATGGACATTTTGTTCTCATCTGCCATGTAGATAGCTCTCTATACATGGATATGATGGACTGATCTGCCAAGTAGGTAGCTCTCTGTATATGAACATATGGGACTTGTCTGCCTTGTAGCTAGCTGCCAATATATGGACATGTTTGACTCAACTGCCATGTAGCTAGTATTCTGTATAATGACAAGTTGCACTACTGTATATAGACTAGTTGGACTCATCTGCCTTGTAGCTAGAACTCTGTATATTGAAGTGTTGCACTACTCTGCCAAGTAGCTAGCTTTCCGTATATGGACATTTTGTACTCGTCTGCCATGTGGCTAGCTCTCTGTAAATGGTCATGCTGTACTGATCTGCCAGGTAGGTATCTCTCTGGATATGAACATAATGGACTTGTCTGCTATGTAGCTAGCTCTCAGTATATGCACATGTTGGAATCATCTGCTATATAGCTAGTACCCTGTATATGGACATCTTGCACTACTCTGCCATGTAGCTTGCTCTCTGTATATAGCCAAGCAGGACTCATTTGCCTTTTAGCTAGAACTCTGTATATGGAAATGTTGCACTTCCCTGCCATGTAGCTAACTCTCAGTAAATGGACAAGTTGGACTCATCTTCCAGGTAGCTAGTACCCTGTATATGGACATGATGCACTACTCTGCCATGTAGCTAGTTCTCAGTATTTGAACACTTTGGACTCATCAGCCTTGTAGCTTGAACTCTGTATATGGAAAAGATGCACTACTCTGACATGTGGCCAGCTCTCTATATAGAGAAAAGTTGCACTCATCTGCCTTGTAGCTAGTAACCTGTATATGGACATTTTGGACTTGTCTGCTATGTATGTAGCTCTCAGGATATGGACATGTTGGACTCAACTGCCATGTAGCTAGTACTCTGTAAAAGGACAAGTTTCACTACTCTGCCATGTAGCAAGCTCTCTGTACATAGACTACTTGGAATCATCTGCCTTGTAGCTAGAACTCTGTATATGGAAGTGTTGCATTACCCTGCCATGTAGCTAGCTCTCAGTATGTGGAAATTTTGTACTCCTTTGACATGTAGCTAGCTCTCAGTGCATGGGTATCTTTGACTACTCGGCCATGTAGGTAGCTCTCAGTATATGGACACATTGGACACATCTGCCATGTTACCTGAACCCGTATATGGAAATGTTGCACTACTCTGCAATGTAGCTAATTCTCTGTATATGGACATTTTGGACTTGCCTGCCATGTATGTAGCTCTATGTACATGGATATGTTGTACTGATATACCAAGCAGGTAGCTCTCTGTATATAAATATATGTGACTTGTCTGCCTTTTAGCTAGTTCTCAGGATATGCACATGTTGGACTCATCTGCCAGGTAGCTTGAACTCTGTATATGGAAATGACACACTACTCAGAAATGTAGCTAGCTCTTTCGATATAGACAAGTTGTACTCATCTGCCTTGAAACTAGAACTCTGTATATGGAAATGTTGCACTACCCTGCCATGTAGCTAGCTCTCTGTATAGACATGTTGTACTCATCTGCTTTGTAGCTAGAACACTGTATATGGAAATGTTGCACTACCCTGCCTTGTAGCTAGCTTACAGTATATGGACATGTTGGACTCATTAGACAGGTAGCTAGTACTCTTTATATGGACATGTTGGACTACTCTGCCATGTAGCTAGCTCTCAGTATATGAACATTTTGTACTTATCTGCCATGTAGCTTGAACCCTGTATATGTAAATGGTGCACTACTCAGCCATGTAGCTAGCTCTCTGTATATAAACATGTTAGACTCATCAGCAATATAGTTTGTACCCTGTATATGAGCATATTGGACTTGTTTGCCATGTAGCTAGCTCTCAGTATATGGACACATTGGACACATCTGCCATGTAGCCAGAATCTGTATATGGAAATGTTGCACTACTCTGCCATGTATCTAGCTCTCTGTATATGGACATTTGAACTTATCTGCCATGTAGGTAGCTCTCTGTACATGGATATGTTGGACTGATCTACCAAGTTGGTATCTCTCTGTATATGAACATATGGGACTTGTGGACCTTGTTGCTAACTCTCAGTATATGGACATGCTGGACTCAATTGTCATGAAACTAGAACTCTGTATAAGGACAAGTTGCACTACTCTGCCATGTAGCCAGCTCTCTGTTTATAGACTAGTTGGACTCATCTGCCTTGGCGCTAGTACTCTGTATATGGAAATGTTGCACTATTCTGCCATCTAGCTAGCTTTTAGTATATGGACCTTTTATACTCGTCTGCCATGTAGCTAGCTCTCTGTACATGGACATGTTGAACTGATCTGCTAAGTATGTAGCTCTCTCTATATGAACATAATGGACTTCTCTGCCATGTAGCTAGCTCTCAGTATATGGATATGTTGGACTCATCTGCTATGTATCTAGTACTCTGTATATGGACATCTTGCACTACTCTGCATTTAGCTTGATCTCTGTATATAGACAAGTTGGACTCATCTGTCTTTCAGCCTGATCTCTGTATATGGAAATGTTGCACTACCCTGTCATGTAGCTAGGTCACTGTATATACATTTTGGACTCAGTTGCCATGTTGCTAGCTCTCTGTACATAGATATGTTCGACTGATCTGCCAACTATGTAGCTCTCTCTATATGAACATATTGGACATGTTTGCATTGTAGCTAACTCTCAGTATATGGACATGTTGGATTCATCTGCCAGGTAGCTAGTACCCTGTATATGGACATGATGCACTACTCTGCCATGTAGCTAGGTCTCAGTATATGAAATCTTTGGACTCATCATCCATATAGCTTGAACTCTGTATATGGAAATGATGCACTACTCTGACATATAGCTAGCACTCTCTATATAGACAAGTTGGACTCATCTGCCTTGTGGGTAGTACCCTGTATGTGGACATTTTGGACTACTCTACTATGTAGCTAGCTATTTGTATATCGATATTTTGGCCACATCTGCCATGTAGCTAGAACTCTGTACATGGAAATGATGCGCTACCCTGCCATTTAGCTAGCTATCAGTATATGGACATGTTGGACTCATTAGACAGCTAGCTAGTACTCTTTATATGGACATATTGGACTACTATGACATGCAGAATGCTCTCAGTATATGAACACTTTGATCATCTTCCATGTAGCTTGAACACTGTATATGGAAATGATGCACTTCCCTGCCATGATGCTAGCTCTCTGTATATGGAAATTTTGGTGTCATGTGACATGCAGTTAGCTCTCTTTGAATGGATATTTTTGACTACTCAGCCATGAAGCCAGTTCTCAGTATATGGACATGTTGAACACATCTGCCATGTAGCCTGAATTCAGTATATGTAAATGTTACACTACTCTGCCATGTAGCTCGCTCTCTGTATATGGACATGCTGCACTACTCTGCCATAAAGCTAGCTCTCTGTATATAAACAAGGTGGACTCATCTGCCTTGTAGCTAGAACTCTGTATATGGAAATATTACACTACCCTGCCATGTAGCTAGGTCTCTCTATATAGACAAGTTTGACTCATGTGCCTTGTAGATAGAAGTCTGTATATGGAAATGTTTCACTACCCTGCCATGTAGCTAGCTCTCTGTATATGGACACTTTGGACTCGTCTGCCATGTAGTTAGTTCTCAGTATATGGACATGTTGGACTCATCTGCCTTGTAGCCAGATGTCCATACATGCAAATGTTGCACTACTCTTTCATATAGCTAGCTCTCTGTATATGGACATTTTTGACACATTTGACATGTAGCTAGCTCTCTGTATATGGAAATGTTGCACTACCCTGTCATGTAGCTAGCTCTCAGTACATGCACATTTTGGTCTCGTCTGACATGTAGATAGAACTCTGTATATGGAAATGTTGCACTACTCTGCCATGTAGCTAGCTCTCAGTATGGATATTTTGGACTCCTCACATATAGCTAGCTCTCACTGCATGGATATTTTTGACTACTCAGCCATGTAGCTAGCTCTCAGTATATGGACACGTTGGACACATCTGCCATGTAGCCAGAATCTGTATATAGAAATATTGCACTACTCTGCCATGTACTTAGCTCTCTGTATATGGACATTTTGGTCTCGTCTGCCTGTAGCTAGCTCTCTGTACATGGATATGTTGGACTGATCTACCAAGTAGGTAGCTCTCTGTAAAAGAACATATGGGACTTGTGTGCCTTGTAGGTAGCTCTCAATATATGGACATGTTGGACTCAACTGCCATGTAGCTAGTACTCTGTATAATGACAAGTTGCACTACTCAGCCATGTAGTTAGCTCACTGTATATAGACTGGTTGGACTCATCTGCCTTGTAGCTAGAACTCTGTATATGGAAATGTTGCACTACTCTGCCATGTAGCTAACTTTCGGTATATGGACATTTTTTTACTCGTCTGTCATGTAGCTAGCTCTCTGTAAATGGACATGTTGAACTGATCTGCCAAGTAGGTAGCTCTCTGTATATGAACATAATGAACTTGTCTGTCATGTAGCTAGCTCTCAGTATATGGACATGTTGGGCTCATCTACTGTGTAGCTAATACCCTGTATATGGAAATCTTGCACTACTCTGCCATGTAGCTTGCTCTCTGTATATAGACAAGTTGGACTCATCTGCCTTTTAGCTAGAACTCTGTATATGGAAATGTTGCACTACGCTGCCATGTATCTATTTCTCTGTATATGAACTATTGTATATGTCTGCCATGTATCTAGCTCTCTGTACATGGATATGTTGGACTGATCTGCCAATTACGTAGCTCTCTCTATATGAACATATTGGACTTGTCTGTCATGTATGTAACCTTCAGTATATGGACTCGTTGGACACATCTGTCATGTAGCTAGATATCTGTATAGGGCAATGTTGCACTACCCTGACATGTATCTATCTCTCTGTATATGAACTATTGGACATGTCTGCCATGTAGCCAGCTCTCAGTATATCAATATGTTGGACACATCTGCATGTAGCTAGTATCCTGTATATGGACAAGTTGACTTACTCTGCCATGTAGCTAATTCTCTGTATATAGAAAAGTTGGACTCATCTGCCTAGTAGCTAGAACACTGTATATGGAAATGTTGTACTACCTTGCCATGGAGTTAGCTCTCTATATATGGACAACTTGGACTCATCTGCCTTGTAGCTAAAACACTGTATATGGAAATGTTGCAGTACCCTAAAATGTAGCTAGCTCTCTCTATATAGACAAGTAGGACTCATGTACCTTTTAGCTATAACTCTGTATATGGAAATGTTGCACTATCCTGCCAAGTAGCTAGCTCTCTGTATATAGACAAGCTGGACTCATCTGCCTTGTAGCTAGAACTTTTTATGGAAATGATGCACTACCATTCCATGTAGCTAGCTCTCTCTATATAGACAAGTTAGACTCATCTGTCTTATAGCTAGAGCTCTGTATATGAAAATGTTGCACTACCCTGCCATATATTGTTGTTGTTAAGTGCCATCGAGTTGGTTACGACCCATAGCGACCCTGTACTTTACGGGAGTAGAAAGCCTAATCTTTCTCTCGCAGAGCGGCTGGTAGTTTCGAACTGCTGACCTTAAGGTTCACAGCCCGATTCGTAACCACTACGCTACCAGAGTTACTTACCCTGCCATATAGCTAGCTCTATGTATATGGATATTTTGGACTCGTCTGCCATGTAGTTAGCTCTCTGTACATGGATATGTTGTACTGATCTGATAATTACATAGCTCTCTCCATATACATATATATATTGGACTAGTCTGCCATGTATTTAATTCTCAGTATATGGACATGTTGGACACATCTGCCATGTACCTAGAACTCTGTATAAGGTAATGATGCACTAGCCTGACACGTATCTAGCTCTCTGTATATGAACTATTGGACTTGTCTGCCATGTAACCAGCTCTCAGTATATAGACATGTTGCTCACCTCTGCCATGCAGCTATTTTTCTGTATATAGACAAGTAGGACTGATCTGCCTTGTAGCTAGTACCCTGTATATGAACATTTTGGACTACTCTACCATGAAGCTAACTTATTGTATTAGGACATTGTGGACACATCTGCCATGTAGCTAGAACTCTGTATATGCAATTGTTGCAGTAACCTACCATGTAGCTAGCTCTCAGTATATAGAGATGTTGGGCTCAACTGTCATGTAGCTTGAACTCTGTATATGGAAATGATGCAGTAACCTGTCATGTAGTTAGCTTTCTGATTATGGACATTTTGGCATCATCTGACATCTATCTAGATCTCAGTGCATGGATATTTTTGACTACTCAGCAATGTAGCTAGCTCTCAGTATGTGAACACGTTGGACAAATCTGCCATGTAGCTAGAACTCTGTGTATGGAAATGTTGGAATGATCTGCCATGTAGCTAACTGTCAGTATATGGGCATGTTGGACTCATCTGCCATGTAACCAGAACTCCGTATATCAAAATGTTGCACTACTCTGTCATGAAGATAGCTCTCTGCATATAGACAATTTTAATTCATCAGCCTTTTAGCTAGAAATCTGTATATGCAAATGTTGCAGTATCTTGCCATGCAGCTAGCTCTCTGTATATGGACATTTTGGACTCGGCTGCCATGTAGTGAGCTCTCTGTACATGGATATGTTTGACTGATTTGCCAAGTAGGTAGCTCTTTGTATATGAACATATTGGACTTGTCTGCCATGTAGCTAACTCTTAGTATATGAACACTGTGAACTCATCTGCCAAGTAGCTTGAACTCTGTATATGCAAATGGTGCACTACACTGCCATGTAGCTAGCTCTCTGTATAAGGACATTTTGGACTTGTGTGACATGTAGCTAGCTCTTTATACATGGATATGTTGTACTGATCTGCCATGTACTAGCTCTCAGTATAGGAATATATTGGACTTGCCTGCCATTTAACTAGCTCTCTGTATATGGACATTTTGGATTAGTCTGCCATATAGCTAGCTCTCTGTACATGGATAACTTAGACTGATATGCCAGGTAGGTAGCTCTCTGTATATGAACATATTGGCCTGTTTGCCATGTACCTAGCTCTCAGAATATGAACATGTTGGACTCATCTGCCTTGTAGCTAGTACCCTGTATATGGACATGTTAGACTACTCTGCCATGTAGGCAGCTCCCAGTATATGGACACATTGAACACATCTTCCTTGTGTCTAGAACTCTGTATATGGAAATGTTGCACTATCCTGCCATGTAGCTAGCTCTCTGTATATGGACATTTTGGACTCGTCTACCATGTTGAACTGATGTGACAACTAGGGAGCTCTCTCTATATGAACATACTGGACTTGTCTGCCATGTAGTTAGTTCTCTGTATATGGACATGTTGGACTAATTATCGAGGTAGCTAGTACCATATATATGGACATGTTGGAATAATCATCCATGTATCTATCTCTCAGTATATGAACACTTTGGACTCATCTGCCATGTAATTGATCTCTTTATATGGAAATGATGGACTACTCTGCCATGTAGCTAGCTTTCTGTATAAGAACATTTTGGACTCGTCTGATTGGCAAGGTAGTGTAACATTTCCATATAGAGAGTTATAGCTACAAGTCAAATGAGTCCAACTTGTCTGTATACTGAGAGCTAGCTATATCACCGAGTAATGCAACATTTCCATTTACAGCGTTCGAGCCACATGGCAGATGTGTCCAACGTGTCCATACACTGAGAGCTAGCTACATGGCAGAGTAGTCCGACATGTCCATATACAAGGTACTAGCTACATGGCAGGTGATTCAAACATGTCCATAAACTGAGAGCTAGCTACATGGCAGAGAAATCCAAAATGTTTATATACAGAGAGCAACCTACTTCGCAGAGTAGTGTAACATATCCATGTAAAGAGAGCTAGCTACATGGGAGACAAGTCCAAAATGTACATATAGAGAGAGCTAGCTACATGTCTTTGTAGTGCAACATTTCTATATACAGAGTTCTAGCTACAAGGCAGATGATTCCAACTTGTCTAAAGACAGAGAGCTAGCTACATGTCTTTGTAGTGCAACATATCCATATACAGAGTTCTAGCTACATTGCAGATATGTCCAACGTGTCCGTATACTGAGAGGTAAGTACATGGCAGACTAGTCCAATATTTTCATATACAGAGAGCTACCTAGTTGTCAGATCAGATCATAATATCCATACACAGAGAGCTAGATACATGACAAACGAATCCTTAAAATCCATATATAGAGAGCTAACTACATGGCAGGGTAGTGTAAAATTTCCATATACAGATTTCTAGCTACAAGGCAGATGAGTCCAACTTTTCTTTACATAGAGATCTAAATTCATGGCAGGGTAGTGCAACATTTCCTCATACAGAGTTCTAGCTACATAGTAGATGTGTCCAACGTATCCATATACTGAGAGCTAGCTACATGGCAGAGTAATCCTACCTGTCCATATTCAGGGTAGTAGCTACATGGCAGATGTGTTCAACGTGTCCAAATACTGAGATCCAGCTACAGGGCAGAGAAGCCCATTATGTTCGTATAAAGAGAGCTAACTACTTAGAAGATCAGTCTAACATATCCATGTACAGAGAGCTAGCAACGTGGCAGACGAGGCCAAAATGTCCATACACAGGGAGCTAGCTACATGGCAAGGTAGTGTAACATTTCCATATACAAAGTTATAGCTACAAGTCAGATGAGTCCAACTTGTCTGTATACAGAGAGCTAGCTATATGACAGAGTAGTGCAAAGTTTCCATATACAGTGTTCGAGCTACATGGAAGATGTGTCCAACGTGTCCATACACTGAGAGCTAGCTACATGGCAGAGAAATCCAAAATGATCATATACTGAGAGCAACCTACTTCGCAGATTAGTGTAACATATCCAGGTAAATAGAGCTAGCTACATGGCAGACAATCCACAATGTCCATATAGAGAGAGCTAGCTACATGGTATGCTAGTTCAACATTTCCATATACAGAGTTCTAGCCCCAAGGCAGATGACTACAACTTGTCTGAACACAGAGAGCTAGCTACATGGCTTTGTAGTGCAACATTTCCATATAAAGAGTTCAAGCTACATGGCAAATATATCCAACGTGTCCATATACTGAGAGGTAAGTACATGACAGACAAGTCCAATATGTTCATATATAGAGAGCTACCTACTTGGCAGATCAGTTCATAATATCCATATACAGAGAGCTAGATACATGGCAAACGAGTCCTTAAAATCCATATACAGAAAGCTAGCTACATGGCAGGGTAGTGTAACAGTTCCATATACAGATTACTAGCTACAAGGCAGATGAATCCAACTTGTCTAAACACAGACAGCTAGCTACATGGCTTTGTAGTGCAACATGTACATATACAGAGTTATAACTACATGGCAGATATGTCCAACGTGTCCATATACTGAGAGGTAAGTACATGGCAGACAAGTCCAATATATTCATATACAGAGAGCTACCTACTTAGCAGATAAGTCCAACATATCCATTTACAGAGTGCTTGGACATGGCAGATGAGTCTAAAATTTCCATATTCAGAGAGCTAGCTCCAAGGCATGGAAGTGCAACATTTCCATATACAGAGTTCTAATTACAAGGCAGATGATGCCAACTTGTCTATATTCATAGAGCTAGCTATATGACAGTGTTGTGCAACATTTCCATATATCGAGTTCTAACTACATGGCAGATGAGTCCAACGTGTCCATATACTGAGAACCAGCTACATGTCAGACAAGTCCAATATGTTCATATAGAGAGAGCTACCTACTTAGCAGATCAGTCAAACACATCCATGTGTTGAGAGCTAGCTACATGGAAGACGATTCCAAAATGTCTATATATACAGAGCTAGCTACATGGCAGAGTAGAACTACATTTCCATATACAGAGTTCCAGGTACATGGCAGATGTGTCCAAGGTGTCCATAAACTTAAATCAAGCTACATGGCAGAGCAGTCCAACATGTCCATATACGGGGTACTAGCTACATGCCAGATGAGTTCAACATATCCATATATTGAGAGCTAGCTACATGGCAGACATATCCAAGATGTTCATATACAGAGAGCTACCTACTTGGCAGATCAGATCATAATATCCATATACAGAGAGCTAGATACATGGCAAAAGAGTCCTTAAAATCCATATACAGAGAGCTAGCTACATGGCAGTGTAGTGTAACATTTCCATATACAGATTTCTAGCTACAAGGCAGATGAGTCCAACTTGTCTGTATACAGACAGCTAGCTATGTGACAGAGTAGTGCAACATTTCCATATACAGCATTCAAGCTACATGGCAGATGTGTCCAACGTGTCCATACACTGAGAGCTAGCTACATGGCATAGTAGTCCGACATGTCCATATACAGTGTGCTAGCTACATGGCAGGTGATTCAAACATGTCCATACACTGAGAGCTAGCTACATGGCAGAGAAATCCAAAATGTTAATATACAGAGAGCAACCTACTTCACAGATTAGTGTAACATAACCATGTAAAGAGAGCTAGCTACATGGCAGACAAGTCCAAAATGTCCATATACAGAGAGCTAGCAACATGGCACGGTAGTGCAACATTTCCATATACAGAGTTCTAGCTACAAGGCAGATGAGTCCAAATTGTCTAAACACAGAGAGCTAGCTTCATGGTTTTGTAGTGCAACATTCCCATATACAGAGTTCTAGCTACATTGCAGATATGTCCAACGTGTCCATATACTGAGAGGTAAGTACATGGCAGACAAGTCCAATATGTTCATATACAGAGAGCTACCTACTTGGCAGATCAGATCATAGTATCCATATACAGAGAGCTAGATACATGGCAAACGAGTCCTTAAAATCCATGTACAGAGAGCTAGCTACATGGCAGGGTAGTGGAAAACTTCCATATACAGATTTCTAGCTACAAGGCAGATGAGTCCAACTTTTCTTTACATAGAGATCTAAATTCATGGCAGGGTAGTGCAAAATTTATTCATACAGAGTTCTAGCTACATAGTAGATGTGCCCAATGTATCCATATACTGAGAGCTAGCTACATGGCAGACTAGTACTACCTGTCCATATTCAGGGTAGTAGCTACATGGCAGATGTGTTCAACGTGTCCAAATACTGAGATCCAGCTACAGGGAAGACAAGCCCAATATGTTCATATAAAGAGAGCTACCTACTTCGAAGATCAGTCCAACTTATCCATGTACAGAGAGCTAGGAATGTGGCAGATGAGTCCAAAATGCCCATATACATAGAGAAACCTACTTCACAGATTAGTGTAACATATTCATGTAAAGAGAGCTAGCTACATGGCAGACAACTCCACAATGTTCATATACAGAGAGCTGGCTACATGGCACGGTAGTGCAAGATTTCCATATACAAAGTTCTAGCTACAAGGCAGATGAGTCCAACTTGTCCAAACACAGAGAGCTAGCTACATGGCTTGGTAGTGCAACATTTCCATACACAGAGTACTAGCTACATGGCAGATATCTCCAACGTGTCCATATACTTAGAGGTAAGTACATGGCCGACAAGTCCAATATGTTCATATACAGAGAGCTACCTACTTGGCAGATCAGATCATAATATCCATATACAAAGAGCTAGATACATGGCAAACGAGTCTTAAAATCCATATACAGAGAGCTAGCTAAATGGCAGGGTAGTGTAACATTTCCATATACAGATTTCTAGTTACAAGGCAGATAAGTCCAACTTGTGTAAACACAGAGAGCTACCTACTTGGCTTTGTAGTGCAACATTTCCATATACAGAGTTCTAGCTCCATGGCAGATAAGTCCAACGTGTCCATATACTGAGAGGTAAGTACATGGCCGACAAGTCCAATATGTTGAAATACAGGGTGCTACCTACTTAGCAGATAAGTCAAACATATCCATTTAGAGAGTGCTAGGACATGGCCGACGAGTCCAAAATATCCATATACAGAGAGCTAGCTCCAAGGCATGGAAGTGCAACATTTCCATATACAGAGTTCTAACTACATGGCAGATGATGCCAACTTGCCTATATTCAGAGAGCTAGTTACATGACAGTGTTGTGCAACATTTCCATATATCGAGTTCTAACTACATGGCAGATGAGTCCAACATGTCCATATACTGAGAACCAGCGACATGTCAGACAAGTCCAATATGTTCATATAGAGAGAGCTACCTACTTAGCAGATCAGTCAATCATATCCATGTACTGAGAGGTAGCTCCATAGAAGACGATTCCAAAATGTCCATATACACAGAGCTAGCTACATGGCAGAGTAGTGCAACATTTCCAGATACAGAGTTCCAGGTAGATGGCAGATGTTTCCAAGGTGTCCATACACTGAGAGCTAGCTACATGCCAGAGCAGTCCAACATGTCCATATACCGGGTACTAGCTACATGCCAGATGAGTTCAACATGTCCATATATTGATAGATAGCTACATGGCAGACAAGTCCAATATGTTCACATACAGAGAGCTACCTACTTGGCAGATCAGTTCATAATATCCATATACAGAGAGCTAGATACATGGAAAATGAATCCTTAAAATCCGTATACAGAGAGCTAGCTACATGGCAGGGTAGTGTAACATTTCCATATACAGATTTCTAGCTACAAGGCAGATGAGTCCAACTTTTCTTTACATAGAGGTCTAAATTCATGGCAGAGTAGTGCAACATTTCCTCATACAGAGTTCTAGCTACATAGTAGATGTGTCCAACGTATCCATAAACTGAGAGCTAGCTACATGACAGAGTAGTCCTACCTGTCCATATTCAGGGTAGTAGCTAAATGGCAGATGTGTTCATCATGTCCAAAAAAGGAGATCCAGCTACAGGGATGACAAGCCCAATATGTTCATATAAAGAGAGCTACCTACTTAGAAGATCAGTCCAACATATCCATGTACAGAGAGCTAGCAACATGGCAGATGAGTCCAAAATGTCCATATACAGGTGGCTAGCTACATGGCAAGGTAGTGTAACATTTCCATATACAGAGTTATAGCTACAAGTCAGATGAGTCCAACTTGTCTGTATACAGAGAGCTAGCTATATGACAGAGTAGTGCAACATTTCCATATACAGTGTTCGAGCTACATGGCAGCTGATTCTATCATGTCCATACACTGAGAGTTAGCTACATGGCAGAGAAATCCAAAATGTTCATATACAGTGAGCAACGTACTTTGCAGACTAGTGTAACATATCCATGTAAAGAGAGCTAGCTACAAGGCAGACAAGTCCACAATGTCCATAGAGAGAGAGCTAGTTATATGGCACGGTAATGCAAGATTTCCATATACAGAGTTCTAGCTCCAAGGCAGATGATTCAAACTTGTCTAAACACAGAGAGCTAGCTACATGGCTTTTTAGTGCAACATTTCCATACACAGAGTTCTAGCTACATTGCAGATATGTCCAAAGTGTCCATATACTGAGAGGTAAGTACATGGCCGATCAGTTCATAATAACCATATTCAGAGAGCTAGATACATGTCAAACGAGTCCTTAAAATCCATATACAGAGAGCTAGCTACATGGCAGGGTAGTGTAACATTTCCATATACATATTTCTAGCTACAAGGCAGATGAGTCCAACTTTTCTAAACACAGAGAGCTAGCTACATGGCTTTGTAGTGCAACATTTCCATATACAGAGTTCTAGCTCCATGGCAGATATGTCCAACGTGTCCATATACTGAGAGGTAAGTACATGGCAGACAAGTCCAATATGTTCATATACAGAGAGCTACCTACTTAGCAGATAAGTCCAACATATCCATTTACAGAGCGCTAGGACATGGCAGACGAGTCCAAAATGTCCATATACAGAGAGCTAGCTCCAAGGCATGGAAGTGCAACATTTCCATATACAGAGTTCTAACTACAAGGCAGGTGATGCAAACTTTTCTATATTCATACAGCTAGCTACATGACAGTGTTGTGCAACATTTCCATATATCGAGTTCTAACTACATAGCAGATGAGTCCAACGTGTCCATATACTGAGAACCACCTACATGTCAGACAAGTCCAATATGTTCATATACAGAGAGCTACCTACTTAGCAGATAAGTCCAACATATCCATTTACAGAGTGCTAGGAAATGGCAGACGAGTCCAAAATGTCCATATACAGAGAGCTCGCTCCAAGGCATGGAAGTGCAACATTTCCATATACAAAGTTCTAACTACAAGGCAGATGACGTCAACTTGTCTATATTCAGAGAGTTAGCTACATAACAGTGTTGTGCAACATTTCCATACATCGAGTTCTAACTACATGGCAGATGAGTCCAACGTGTCCATATACTGAGAACCACCTACATGTCAGACAAGTCCAATATGTTCATATACAGAGAGCTACCTACTTTGCAGATCAGTCAAACATATTCATGTACTGAGAGGTAGCTACATGTCAGATGAGTCCAAAATGTCCATATACACAGAGCTAGCTACATGGCAGAGTAGTGCAATATTTCCATATACAGAGTTCCAGGTACATGGCAGATGTGTCCAATGTGTCCATACATTGAAATCTAGCTACATGCCAGATCAGTCCAACATGTCCATATACCGGGTACTAGCTATATGCCAGATGAGTTCAACATGTCCATACATTGACAACTAGCTACATGGCAGACAAGCCCAATATGTTCATATACAGAGAGCTACCTACTTGGCAGATCAGATCATAATATCTATATACAGAGAGCTAGATACATGGCAAACGAGTCCTTAAAATCCATATGCAGAGAGCTAACTACATGGCAGGGTAGTGTAACATTTCCATATACAGATTTCTAGCTACAAGGCAGATGAGTCCAACTTTTCATTACATAGAGATCTAAATTCATGGCAGGGTAGTGCAACATTTCCTCATACAGAGTTATAGCTACATAGTAGAGTGTCCAACATATCCCTATACTGAGAGCTAGCTACATGGCAGAGTAATCCTACCTGTCCATATTCAGGGTAGTAGCTACATGGCAGATGTGTTCAACGTGGCCAAATACTGAGATCCAGCTACAGGGATGACAAGCCCAATATGTTCATATAAAGAGAGCTACCTACTTAGAAGATCAGTGCAACATATCCATGTACAGAGAGCTAGCTACATGGCAGACAAGTCCAAATGTCCATATATAGAGAGCTAGCTACATGGCACGGTAGTGCAACATTTCCATATACAGAGTTCTAGCTAAAAGACAGATGAGTCCAACTTGTTTAAATATAGAGAGCTAGCTACATGGCTTCGTAGTCCAACATTTTCATATACAGAGTTCTAGCTACATGGCAGATGTGACCAAGGTGTCCATATACAGAGAGCTAGCTTCATGGCAATGTAGTGTCACATTTCCATATACAGAGTGCTAACCACAAGGCAAAGGATTCCAACTTTTCTATATACAGAGAGCTAGCTACATGGCAGTGCAGTGCAACATTTCCACATATAGAGTTCTAACTTCATGGAATGTGTGTCCAGCGTTTCTATATACTGAGAACTAACAACATTGCAGGCAAGTCCAATATGTTCATATAGAGATGGCTACCTACTTGTAATATCTGTCCAACATATCCATGTACAAAGAGCTAGCTACATGGAAGACGAGTTCAAAATGTCCATATACGGAGAGCTAGCTGCATGGCAGGGTAGTGCAACATTTTCATATTGAGTCCAACTTGTCTATATACAGAGAGCTAGCTACATGACAGAGTAGCGCAACACTTCCATATATACAGTTCTAGCTATATGGCAGATATGTCCAACGTGTCCATATACTGAGAGCTAGCTATATGGCAGACAAGTCCAATATGTTCATATAGAGAGAGCTACCTACTTGGAAACCATTTCAAGAGATACCATATGAACAAGAGCCAATGATACTCAGAGAGGAAGTCCAAAGTGCATTGAAA